>NC_034409.1:125521182-125653855 GCF_002078875.1 Numida meleagris
TTATGGAGAAATTTATCAACAGAAGACTGGGCATGACATGAAACATTTTGCAGTAGCTATTTTCATCACTGTTAATATCTCAGATACTGAATACTACTTAGGAGGGAAAGGAATTCCTGAGTCAAAAAAATGGACAAAGGTAATATTCTACATTTCTGAATGGTTACTGAAAAAATGAATAGGTAGTTATATATGACATTCCTACAAAGAAGGAAAAATGACTTTATAATAAAATGAAAGAAATGAGACACCACCGATTTTGTTTCAGAACTCCTCAGAGGAATCCTATGAAAAGTAAAATTTTGAAAAGAGAAGCAAAAGAAAAAAAAAGGAAGAGACAAAAAACTTTCTACTATCAGAATTAGTTAGGTACTGAAATTGATTTCCCATGGTTTCTATGTATAGGCTTTGCAAAAAAAAGGAAAAAAAAATAGCTAGAAATGTAACACCTTTCACAAGCTCAGCCCATCACCTCTGTTTCCTACAATTCTGACAATAAAATGCTTAAATGCAGTTCAGCATTAGATACAGTTAAAATTATGTATAATTAATACTGAGATGAAGAGAATTAGTTTTCTAAAATCTCAGTGATTTATACATTGTTTTCTATCCGTATTAATATACTTTGTAACTTTCCTTATTAAGATAAAATTTTCTTAAAGATTTTATTTCAGGGTGTGAGCTCGTTCAGCTGGGCTGGCATCTTGACAATACATACAGGAAAACTGGGATCAAGATATCTCCTTTCTTGATCCACATCTAAATTTTATCCTCATGGAAACTAAGATGTGCTGGGTAAAAAGTGGAGAAAATCCAGCTCTGCCAAAACTGTAGTACACACAGGGAACCCACCAATGCATATTACCAGGGTTCAGGTAGAGGATGTAGGTAGAAGATATACTTCTCACACCAAAGGCTGTCTAGAGGGAAGCATGAAAAGTATTGGGATATTAAACCTTTAGTAAAAAATTGTGAAAGAGGAATTTGCACAACTTTCACACTTTATCCAAAGAACTTGCTAGGCCTTGTCAGCTAATAACTTAACTGAAAGTAAGTGGTGAAAAAATCTATTGAAGAAGATATAAGATACATATCGTCTCAATAACCTGTTCTATTTATTTCACGTCTCATAATATAAAATATCGTGAATCAGTGACAAAAGAATGCCCACTACCAAACACAATCATCACTAAATATTTTCTCTAGAACACATCAAAGCCCTTGGATTTAAATAACAGTAAACTGGAGTTTACACTAATACTATCTTGCAAGCACAGACTATTTTGTTCACCAGTAAGTATATAATTACTCTATGGCTACTCAGAGAAAATATGAACATAACCTAAATATACATAGCCTTAGAATGCAATTAAGTTAGCTACTGATTGGAACCTGTGTACCAGGGGATCAGGCCCAGCCAGCATGGGTTTGTGAAGGGCAGGTCCTGCATGACCAACCTGATCTTCTGTGATCGAGTGACCCACCTGGTGGATGAGCGAAAGGCTGTTGATGTGGTCTACCTTGACTTCAGCAAAGCCTTTGACACTGTCTCCCACAGTATTCTCCTGGAGAAGCTGGCAGCCTGTGGCTTGGACAGGTACACTCTTTGCTGGGTAAGGAGCTGGCTGGAGGGCCGGGCCCAGAGAGTGGTGGTGAATGGAGTTAAATGCAGCTGGTGACTGGTCACGAGTGGTGTTCCTCAAGGTGTCGGTGCTGGGGCCTGTCCTCTTCAATATCTTTATTGATGACCTGGATGGGGGCATTGAGAGCACCCTCAGTAAGTTTGCAGATGACACCAAGCTGGCAGGAAGTGTCGATCTGCCTGGGGGTGGCAAGGCCTACAGAGAGATCTGGACAGGCTGGATCGCTGGGCTGAAGCCAGTGGGATGAGGTTCAACAAGACCAAGTGCCGGGTCCTGCACTTTGGCCACAACAACACCAGACAGCATTACAGGCTTGGGGCAGAGTGGCTGGAAGACTATATGGAGGAAACAGACCTGGGGATATTGGTCGATGCTTGGCTGAGCATGAGCAAGCAGTGTGCCCAGGTGGCCAAGAAGGCCAATGGCATCCTGGCTTGTATCAGAAATAGTGTTGCCAGTAGGGTAGGGAAGTCATTGTCCCTCTGTACTCAGCACTGGTGAGGCCCCATCTCGAGAACTATGTCCAGTTTTGGGCCCCTCACTGCAGGAAAGACATTGAGGCCCTGGCGCATGTTCAGAGGAGGGCAGCAAAGCTGGTGAGGGGTCTGGAGCACAGACCTTATGAGGAGCAGCTGAGGGAGCTGAGATTGTTCAGTCTGGAGGAGGCTCAGGGGAGACCTTATTGCTCTCTGTAACTACTTGAAGGGAAGTTGTAGTGAGCTGGAGGTCGGCCTGTTCTGTCTTGTAACTAGTGACAGGACAAGGGGGAATGGTATCAAGTTGCACCAGGGGAGATTTAGGCTGGACATTAGGAAATACTACTTTTCTGAAAGAGTGGTCAGGCACTGGAATGGGCTGCCCAGGGAGGTGGTTGAGTCACCGTCCCTGGAGGTGTTCAAGGAATGTTTAGATGTTGTGTTGAGAGACGTGGTTTACTGGGGTTATTGGTGGTAGGTGGACAGTTGGACTGGATGATCTTGGAGGTCTTTTCCAACCTAGCTAATTTTATGATTCTATGATTCTAAAGAAGGTTTAATTGTGCATTTGTATTTCTTGTATTCATTACCATTCAGATATCAGATAAAAGCTTTTTTAAAGAGTAACTAACTACTATTTAGAATAGTTGTAAATGATTAGAAGTGATCATAAACTAATTAGTGACCTCTTCCTTTAATGGTTACCAATGGGTTTTACTTCACATATGTTAGAGCTATTGGGGTTTACCAACAAAGCATGACAGTTTAGCACGTTATTTACAATGTTAACCCAGGCTCTTGTGTTACACTGCACCACATTCTGTGCTGATGAGATGTGGAGTTACAGATGCTTAAAATTTCACTGTACTTGCAAAGAGATGTGTTTCTCTGGGGCTGTCCCGAGAGTATCAGATAACTCTGACAAGATGACAGGCTTCAGACAAAAATAATATTTTACAGAAGCATCCAAAAATAACTGTTAGCAAAATCTTGTACCTATCTTCAAATATGTTTTTGTAGACATACTTGTGTTTCAAATACTAATTTCCATAAAATGTCTGACTTAAAGATTTTTCAACCTTCCCAGTCTCCATGGGGAATGAATTTCAAAGGTACTAAGTTCCTCGTAAGTCATGGTTAATGTAACAGGAGATGGAACTGATTTTCTACCCTGAAATTGCCTTTGGATTCAGACATGTAGTGAGAAGTTACATATGAGTATAACAGAAAATGCAGAAGCTCCTGGGAAGAAAATGAAATGAGATGAGAATCTAGAGAATTTAACTGGCTCCTTTACCATTTAAGCATAGAAACTAGGATAAAATTAGGATATATAAAAACAAATTAGAGAGCCTGTTGCAGGGTCAGTTTAAAATCCTGCCACTTAATTAAATTTTTACATTTATTTATACACCTATATAATTATTTTCAAATGTTAACTTGCATGTATGTACATAATTAATACATTTATTTATATGGTACATTTTATAGAAAACTATAAATATGTGTGCTTTTATGCTGAAGATATAATTCATGTATATTCTATGTATGTTCCATTAGATATTATAGTCATGGAGTCTGTATTAGAAGTTTTCTACAGTTGCCATAGTCATGAAAAATGTGGCCAATTACAATAAATGAATCCTGAAGAAGAAGCACCTACCACCGCAAAATGAAGAATAAATGAGAGAGAAGGAAAGGATTCCAATTTGTAACTATAAGTTACTGCATTAGATAGAACAGAAAATATTCACAGTAATTAGCATGAAAGGCAAAATTTAAGGATTTAAAGACCAACTTATTTACTATCCAGGAGATGTTTCAGGAAGATCTCCAAGAAGCCCTGAGCTCTTTAGCATTTTAATATATCAAACAGTTTCAAAAGAATATTAGGAGGCTGTTAAAGTTATTTAAGGGAACAAAAGAGATTTACTTTTTTGCTTCCTCGCAGATAAAGAATTTTTTAATAGCTATTAAAAAAAAAAGAAGTTTGAACAGGGAACCTTCCCTTCCTTCACATTACTACTTTGGGAGAGAAAACATATCACTGTCAGTTCTTGCCTTCATTCTCAGCCTTCAAGTAAAAGGAAAAGGCAGTAGGAATTACACTTAACCCTCAGTGATCAACATTAACTAAATTTAAACTGCCTCAAGGATGCTTTAACTTTTGCTAGCTCAGAGATGGGATCTGCAAATTTCTTCTGTCTCTGAGCTAAAAGGATTTTAGTGGAAAAAAAAAAAAAAAGGAGGTTTTTTTGGTTTTCTAAAATTTTAATGAAAACACTTTCATTTTTGCCTTGTTATGTTAAACATTATGTTGGTGTCATTTTTCTTAAATATTATTTCATGAATATGAAAATACTTCATACTGTAGTTCTACCTCAGTAATGGTCCAATAAAGACAGGACAAAACAAATATATTGTAACTCAGAAATCTTCTTGTGGTGGTTTACTGTTGTTCAGCATGAATTACAGAAAACAATCAATTTTCATTCTCTCATCCAGCTTCACTTTTCTCTGATGTCATGTCTTCTAATCACACCATCCTTCTTTTAACTCTGGACATTGTTTGGATGTGTCTTTGACTTAGGTCAAAGCTCTTTAGATCCTCAATTCTGTGCTTGCTGATTCTTCAAGGACCAATCTTTTCTGTCCAAGCACATACCTAAATCTCATCCTGGCTCTTGTCAACATGTCAGTTACTGAATCATCTTTTCCTCTCTGGTTGTGACAAGAGCAGCTTCACAGAGCTTTCGCCCATATAAAATGAGACTACTGGGATTTTCTCTACCTTGTCACTTTGACAGTGTCACACTTGATACTTCTATCTACTGGCTTCCGCATCTCCACTGGATCAGGCGTCTCTTCAATTTGAAACAAATAATGGATTATTCCCAAACTAGTTAATGTTTCTTTCTTGAGCATTCACCATTTGGAATTATCCTCTGATACTGCTCCTTCTATCACCTTGTTTCACTCACCTTTGGCACTCTGATCTTGAAATGTAAGTACTAAGAAGATACAAAAGTTAACATGAAAACTATTGGAAAGCAAACAAACAAACATACAAACAAATAAATAGTGTTTTTCCACCTCCTGGAAAAGTAACAATGTGCTATTCAGAAGTTTTATGCTGAAACTGTGAGTGTGAAGAGAAGCAACATACCCCTTATTTTTTTAAGAAATACATTTCTTTGAAAAGATTCTTTGCTAAGATTATTCTTGTAAATTTGAAATTCCCACTCAGATTTCTAACAAAAATCTTGTACATGGAGATCTATTATTTTTACATATAAAATAAACAGCAAGTACATGGACAATGTTAACTACATCAGCAGGTACATATGTACAAGGACTGATAACTTCTCTATAACAGTGACCCATAAGTCACAGACATCAACATTATTGAGAAGTTAAAAAGATAATAGATCACATGCTCAGCAAGATTCATAAAAGCAAAAAGAAAAAGAAAGGATAATGAATCTATCCATAAGTATCCTAAATTTTGAATTTTATAACAACTCTTAGTATTGAAAATGAAAGTAGAGTACATCAGCAGTATGGTAAGAATCTTTCCTGTACATGGTGTAAAGGTGTATTCTCCAACACTGAAGATAACAACTAAAGACATTTGGTAAAAATTCTACATTTGAAATACATCTATGTGGGGGGAATATTTATGAAATCTGAGAGTCATTCTGAAGAGACTTACAGCAGCTCTTGCACTCCAAATTTAGCAAGGATATTTAGAATCTATTTATTGAATTAGTTCAGCACATGCTTTGGGTTCAGCTTATTAAGAAAGTATTGCTAAAGTGATCCTGTGCTGGCTGTCTATGCAGTGAACTCACAGCACAAGAACTTTACAGCGTACATGCATGTGCTCCCAAGATTTTCCAGACAGAGGAAAGAGTGGAGGGCAGGAAGGAAGGAAGGAAGGAAGGAAGGAAGGAAGGAAGGAAGGAAGGAGGAGAGAGAAAGAGAGAAAGAAGGAAGGAAATAGAGAATTGGGAGAGGGAGAGAAATAGAGAAGGAAGTTGAAGAGAGAGAAATAGAAAGAAGATGGAGGGGATAGGTGGAAAGAAAGGCAAAGGGAAAGAAAGATGGTTAGAGACATAATCCTGCTTTTCTATGTCACTCAGTGGCTTAGTTACTAGTGCACATACCTTAAAGAACTGAAACCAAGATTAACCAAGGTATTTAAACGTAAGGAGTGACACTTTAGGCAGTACTGATTCCTTTCTTGTCTTCTTAAAAGGCTTGAAGCTTGTTCTACCAATTTATGCATAGAAATGTTCTCCTTAGGAAAAAATTATTTTAACTCCATGTCTATGAAGAGGAAGCACTTCAAAAGTATGACAGGGTATAACTGAAGTTTGTTAAATATAATTGAAATCAGGAAATACACCTAAAATGGAAGAAACTGACATCCTTCCAATTCTCACAAAAAAAATATGCTCAGGAAACTATATCCACCATCTTTCTATCCCATCTGTTTATCCATATTTTCAATTGAAAAACTCAAGCTGCATTTGAAAAACAATTTTTGAAGATATCTAGATAGCTAAAAAAAATAGAAAATAAATGAACCTGCTCAATGACAAAAACATACATGTGGTCAGATGCAGCCGTGATAATGTCAGTTTCCAAAATCTATTTCACTTGATGTCTTATGGCTCATATATATGTGTGTAAAGATTCCTTAGTATCTCCACTAAAATCATACATAACATTCTCAGCTTCTACAAGGACATTAAGAATATTGGAGTTTCACTGTTCATTCAATAAGATCAAAGATCACCCTTAAGAACAGTTATGTAGAAATGTAATCAATCTGTAAAACTTTTTTTTTTCAGAGAAATAGAGACAATATTCTGAATTGAGGCCACTGATCATAAAACTTTCATTAAGTTGCAAAGGATAAAACAATCATCTCCTCCTATCAGAACAGGAAATTATTTTTCATTCCATTGCACAGAATAAGCTTCTAAGCACAAGCAAGCAGCCCAAACAAAAATTACTTGGCAGCAAATATTTTTTTCCTCAAATTTTCTGCAGATGGTGAACAGAGAACAGCATGGATTGTCAACCAACATGAATATTCTTAGTCTTGAGGATTCAATGGAATATATAAATAACTACAGCAAGACCTAGCACCCATTCACCTTAAAAAGAAATTACCAAATTCAGAAGCATCTATAAGCTACTGAAAGTCCATAGGAACAATGGTAAACTGTCACCATGATATATCAAGGCACACACTGTAAAATGGGAAAGAAATTATACTGATCTAACTTCTATTAATATTGGCTTCATGATTCCCAGTGTAATCGTGATATCAAATTTAAACAATAATGATTCCCCTTGTAAATAGTAATTAAATTGTTTCTACTACTCAGTGAGGAATCAAATAATTAATACTTCTACTGTGATATAACTGTGTTTTTTGCCAGATCACATTCAAAACACAAATGGGCTTTATTTCTAGAAATAAAAGTATAAGAAAACATTTATCCAATTTTATAACTATTTTGAATATAAGCTAAATGAATTCTTACTTTAAAAATAGAGGTGATTCGTTTCTATATAAATATATTCCTACTATTTTCAAGCCTAAAAATGCATTATTTGTACTTTAAACATGTACATTTTCATCAAAGAACTGGTAGTGACTAGAAGGCTATTGACTATACAGACTTCTTGTCAGAAGGCATTATTTTTGCTGTATAACACAAACTAGAGATGGGTAGGAGTAGGATAGATAATTTTAAAGGAAGAAGAATATAACAGATTTGGGCAGGTTATATGCATGTAACATATCTCACTGAGAGACTGGGAAGCTTTAATTATGAAAAATGAGTTCTTGTCAATTACATAAATATCCTACTAAATAGGTAATATAGTCTGATTTGCTACATTTGTTTTTATTATTATCATTTATTACCATTCAGTGGGATGTAGATTACTACAGAAGTAATGCCTCCTATTTATATCCATGGAAACAACAGCAGATACAAAAAGCACAATAACAGTGTAATCCACCAGTTAGAGGAGATGAGCTGATTGAGATGCTCTTCATTTTGTGGTGTGACAGCTGTGCATGGGTGTCCAGACCATGATTTGTCCTTCACATGAATGTTACCACTGCTGAAACACACCATCCACCTCCTTACTGTTCTCACATATGCTGTATGGTCTCCAACAATGTTCAGCATGCAGCAGTGAATGTCAGTGGGTGCTATTTTTTCCACGTGGAGGAATTCAGTGATACCCCTTTGCTTCATCTGCAGTTCTGTGTGAGACACCATTTTGCCAGACTGCCCCTCGACTGCCATCTATCACACAGAAACAAAATGTAATAGAATAGCCATGGGAAGGCTCAGTCTCTGCTGCCGTAGCACCAGCGTTCACCTCTGACTTTGTGGGGCAACATAATAAAGTAGGAATCACTTCTTTCAGGGCAGCCCTTGTGGGGTATTTTAAACAAATGTTGCATTTTGTTTTTATATAAAACAAGACCAGATATTTCATTATTCTGTAAAGAATACACTTTATTTAAGACATATGGGAAAGAATTAAAGAAGTAATCTGTTATATGCAGTACGTTTTTTAATGACTTCATTCACTAAAGCGCATCTTCAAAATCCATTTTTCTCCATTAATAATTCTCACCAAAATGCATGTGTATTTTGAGATGTGGTCGATTTCTCATATTTTTCAATCTCTGTCTAAGTTATAATTAATTGCTTTTATTCTGTTTCTTTGAACCAAACAAGCATAGTTTCGGTACTATTTATTTTTTTTTCAGCAAACCACAGTTTTAAAATATTTATAGATGAATTTGTCATGGGTTATTTCTCATTGATAAATAGTGTTGCAGAGTGAGTTTCTCATAATTTTACATGTTTTAACAAAATAAAATAGCCTGAAAAACAGTAGTCCTGTAATATATGGGAACTCCTATTACAAGAATCTTCACTCCAAGTAAAATGTGGACTCATCAGAAACTATGCGCACTGTGCATTATCTATGCCATTTAAGCAATATTTGCTTTATTGCTAATATATGATCATTTTATTACTACTCTGGCAAATTTTGTGTCAGAGAAACAAACTGAGAGCTCATTAGCTAACATGTCTCATACAGAAAGGATCAGTGAAGTACAGGGCATTACCAGCTTCTTTCTTTCATGTTGCTTACCATTTATGTGAAATGCAATTTGAATAATACATTATTTCAAAGAAATTATGTCGATCCAGAACCCTTTCTATTCAGTACTGGCAGTACCTGTATGGCATTATGAAAACTGTTTAATATGTGTAAAATAGAAAAGAGGTTTACACAATGAACTCAAAAGATTAATGTGCAAAGGAGCATGAACATAAAACAAATACTGACATGAAAAGAAAAAAATGTTCTATAACCAGCTGTGTTAATGTTCCTCAGCTTTCTAATTTTTGTGTACAATAACTTCATAGACTTATGATCTACCAGTTACGCTTTAGAAATTTTCAATGACTGTGGGAAAAAAAAAAAAAGAAAAAGAAAAAAAACATAAATCAAGACCAAACAAACAAACGAACAAAAAACACACACTATTAGATGTTGTCTAGTCTTGAAAACATTGAATTCCAAATGAGGTGGCACTCTGATTTGATTGGATGTTTTGTCTGCAGTGACAGAAATTCAGCACAAGCCAAAATGAGACACTGCATAATGTTCTGAGCTAAGGAAATGGACAGTTAAAAATCAATCTCTATCTCACATTCCCAGCTCTGAACCTGAAAATGACAGCTATTATCCAGATTTAAATTTTACCCCAACTAGAATAAAGCCAATAAATCACCAGGCTTTTGACTGCTCAAATAATTACAATGTGATTGGATGGTGTGAGTTGCAACAAGGGAAGATACTTTCAGAGGGTTAGGGCACAGAGTGGAAAGAATGACAGTGAAAAATGGGCTTTATTTCCATGTTGAAATGTGAGCTTATGACATGCAAATTATTGAATGGTGACTTACACGAAGAACCAACATCCCCGCTCATCAAATACTCAGGTGAAGTAACTGTATAGCAGTATGTTTTTCCAGAGCAAATAGCAAATGTGAAGAACCATTTGTTTTAACAGTGGCAGGGGTCAGGGATGGGGGTTTAATGGTATAATAAAAATATCCTCACCTGTCTTTGCCAGAATTGATTTCATCATTGTCTTGAGTTTCAACGTGGCTTACCAGTTTGCTCCAGGGAAAACAGAAACACTGACATTTGCTTCATTCTCAGTTATGGTTAGTTTAATTATAGTACACTTCTGACCAAAACTGTACAAAAGATAACACAGCAGAAAGAAATTCATCTATACAGACTTGTGGAGTATATTTGAATAAATATTTCACCCAGTAACTGTTATTTGTTGTAGCTTTTTTTTTTCTATTAAAGTGCTGGCATTTATTTGTATTATTCAAAACAAATCAGAGTTTGTAGAGTGTGTGCTTCATGCCTTCTTCCCATAACAGTCCTGGCTCCATCTGAGCTGTATCTTCCAGGCTGCCCTCCTGCATGAAATTCCTTTGGGATCCCGACAAAGATGTAAAGATTGAAGAACAAGAACATGTTTCCTGTATGATACTCTATATTTAAAAATGACAGATGTTATCATGTTCCCAAATAAACAAATATATGTAAATTTCCAATAGTATATTTTTTGAGTGATTCTGCTAATATCCTTTGATGAACTGCCTAAAAGTGAATGCAAACAAATCTAAAAATAGTTAAATTTTTTATCAATGATAATATGAGAAAACTATTTGATATAGTCATGGTTTCAGATGGCATATTATTTGTGTTAGTATGGGCTGCAAGCTAACACTAATAACATGTAAGTAGCAAAAAGAAACCCAAGGTTAAATTATCAAAGTTATGAAGTTTTCTAATTCTTTAACAGTCCTCTTAGGTGGACCAAAAAGTTATACATGCTTATTCTTCACCTTAGTATAGATTTTTATCTGTTAGTATGCAGTCCATACTAACAGAGATAACATGCAAGAAATAAAATGAAACGCATATATCACAGTGAACCTGCTGTGTGACAGGACATTAGGCATGAATCAAAGGGAAGCATGGTGAGGAGGGAGAGGTAATGACTTCTCTGCAGTGCACGTTGCCTAGAAGGCTGGACTGTAACAGACACCTTGATGATATCAGTGTGTTAACACTGTTATTTTGACTGGTTAGTCATGACAGAAAGAGCTGCCTATGCCATGATCCAGGTTCATATATTCAAAGGAGAAAGAGCTTTGTGTCACACAATTTGCATGGGTGATTGAGGATGTTTTGTGAGGCTCCTTGCAAGACAACCCCACTGCAAATGCCCCTTCAGCTTTTTAATGGATTTTTAAAGGTATTTCCCTTCTGCTGGAATATTAAAATGTCTGTGTGAAAGTAGGATGGAAAGGCATCAAACATGAAGGTTCTGCAACTTGACAGAGATTATACACACTAAATCTCTTTAGTAGTTATAAATGAATGAGATCATACTAACCATAAAAGAAGATAATAAAATGTAGCTAGTAAGAAACTAAGCCAAAGCCACTGCAAGAATATGAAATCATGACACTACAGAACTAAATTAAAATCAAAGAATGATAAAATTAAGAACAGAAATGGCCCTTAGATAGGGTGAAAAGGGGTACAGCTTGAAATATAATAGAAAATGTGAGGAAGGTAAAACCAGCTGGAAAGAAAGAGAGGATAAATTGCACTGACACGGGAAGTAATGATAGACTAAATACCATGCTAAAGGGCACCTTGAAGCAAGAGCAGAGTAGGTAAATGAAAAGACTGTCTTTGATGCTTCTGAGATCTTGTTTGAGTATAGCCATGATATATTCAGTGCTGAGGTGGACAAAGGATTAGGAACATTGTAGAAAAATGTTGGAAAGGCTAATCCATCCTATCTCTCATTGAATTTTGAGCAGAATAGAATAGATGAAAAACTGAAAAAACACCAGTAGGAATTTGTTCTTTCTACTGTGTGGATGAACATTTTTGTCTCCTTTGTTAGATATTTTTCTAAAGTGTAAAGATAAGAAAAAAATAATAAAAAACAATTTTCCTTTTCAAGTACTTATAATATAGAATCATGTTATAACCTATTCTGGAGAGGACTTCAAATGCCACGTGGCACAACACAAAACAGGGCCAGTCTAGACCAGATTGATTAGAGTCTTATGCAGTTATGTTTTCCATATGATTGTAAATGCAGATTCCACAGAATCCCTGGGACACAGTTTCCAGTATTTTGTTATAATCATTGTTCATTTTTTTTCGTGGAATGTTCTGTGTTCCAACACACGTCCATCGCCTCTTGTCATTGCACCTGTATATCCAGATGGAATTTGCCTCCATCTCCCCTACGCTTTCTAGTAAGAAATAAGGTCTTGCCTTCTCTATCTGCTTTTGAGGACAAAAAGGTGTAGCTCTCTGTTTCTCCTTGTAAGTTAGGAGCTACAAAACCCTAATATCTTGGTTTTTTTTTCAATTGACTCATCCCATTTTCAAATACATTTCTTGAGTTGTAAAATCCAAAATTAGAGTCTGAATGTGGAAGCACCTAACACTTTATTATATCAGGAACTGAAAATCCAACATGAATAAAGATTTTTAAGTAAATATTACCTGCTGAATTATGCTGAAAGTACTGTTCAGAAGGTTTCAGTTAAAAGAGTGGTGTTTCATGTAAGTATATTTGGTATCAGACAGATGTAATAAGCTATCACTTGCAAAGTGAACTAAAGCTGCAGGGTATTTAGGATGTGATGACGTATTTGTCTCATCTCACAAGCATTCTCAGTGAAATCAGTTTCCAGTAGCCTAAATTATACATCAGTCTTGTACATTTTCTCACATCTAGTGTTTTCTTCACCAAGGTAAGTTTTTAAATGTATTACATTATAATTAAGGTCTAAGCAGAGCTAAAAGCAACAGCTGGACCTTCCTTCAAAAACTGCTACTAAATGATAAAATTTGGCAGAAAATTGCAAGCAGCTTATGCATACTGTACCAAGGGGGGAAAAAAAGGAAAAAAAAAAAGGCTTGAGAAAAACATCACCTTTATTAAAGATTTAATACATGCATAGACTGAAGGTGTTAAGAACCAATAAATAAATAAATAAATAAATAAAACTTAATCTTATATTGTCCATCAGTAGTGTTCGATAAAGACTGAATACTTTGGAGCTTACTTTACTTTTCTACTTCCTCAAATTCCATTCTACTTGTTTTAAAAGTCTTTATTATCAAAATTCACTTTTAAGTAATAATTTTATAATATTTTATCATGTTGGCTATTTTCAAATAATTTTGTTTTGGGAAAGGGGAGTGAATTTGTATAAATCAAGCTGAAAGTGTTCCTTTCTTTTCATCAGCATTTTTCCATTAGGATAAGCAAGTTTTTGTGGTTGGTAACTGTCTGTTTCTTGCTGATAAAATTCCAAGACAAGCCCAGAGACACAGAAGTTCCAAACCACACAAGTCAGTTCTTCCTTCATATCTTACCTGAGCACTAGGATGTCTTAATGAAGGGGGACAAAAAGAAGATAATGTTTCTTTTGACCCTGAATCTGCAAACAAGTCATTTACAGAGCATTTTGAATAATTCTTAATATTTCATTCAGCATGTCTATGTAAACAAAACCCATATAAGTTCATGACAGTTTTGGGCACTTTTCCTGTGCAGTAACTTTCAAATTTAAACACAATTGCACTCTGTTTTCTGATATAGAACTCAAAAACAAACAAACAAAAAAAAAGAGATAAACACAAATTTACAGTAATTATCAAAAATGTTCTTTTCCATCTATGTATTAAATTCCCCTTAAAATAAATGAAAAAGATGTTTCTGTATAAAGCTTTCCAAAGTTATCCTTTCCTCTGACAACATACTCATTCTTAAAATTAAGACGAATTTTCTCACGTCTTTGAGGACAATATATGTGCAAGCATCAGAAGAATTTAGTTATTGCTACTTGTCAGGTTTCTCTATTATTCCCTTGAGAGCATGCAATAGCAGAATTTCCTGCTGCATCCAAATAAAGAAACTCTGAACAGCAGTATTCTTAGGGTATATATTTTCCTCACATTGAATAAGCAAAAAAAAATTAATGGAATTATAATCAATTATTTTGACTACCAATTTCCTTGAGAGCAGTTGAGCTGAGTGTGTATTTTGCAGTGAATTATTCATAGGATTAATTTGCCTCCTTCTTTATTTATGGAACATCCATGAGCCATTCCCCATTTCTTTGGATTTACTTCTGTGTAGAACAGAATCACTCTGAAGTATATGAAATTATTTTCATTGGAGAAAACAAATTTTCAGTCGGAGCAATTGTACCTAAGAAATATGTCACCAAGATATTCAAATCTGTATTAAATGATCACACACTACCAAATTAAATCTCAATTTTTATAAGACCATCAGTAATTTTATCTAGATGAATATGAAAAATTAAACTGAAGCACTGATACACAAAGTTTGAGAGTGTGCATAAAA
Source organism: Numida meleagris (assembly GCF_002078875.1). Lineage (NCBI taxonomy): Eukaryota > Metazoa > Chordata > Aves > Galliformes > Numididae > Numida > Numida meleagris. Next base: position 125,535,852 of record NC_034409.1, read on the forward strand.
TGTCCAGAATGAGCACTCACAGTCTGGGCCTTGCAACATTGTTCAATACAGCGTTATTCTCCTCTGCTCCTTTGCAAACAACTATTCTCCAGGAAAACCATCTTCAATTACTTAAACTACCTTGCAATGCATCATTAAATAAATGCCTTTTTAATAAAAAGAATCCAGGTGTACTGGTAAAATACTGTGATTGAGCACCTTTAATGTCTCAGCTTCATTAGGCAATGACAGACTGTCATGCTCTTCTCTTACTTATTCTGCTTGAGTTGCCTGCCTTTTCCTACAGTTATTAATGATGACAGATCATTTATTACTCTATGAGAATACAAATACATTTCCATCACTGTCTTATACATTTTTGCAACACTGCATTTCAAGGCCTACATAGAATCATAGAATTATAGAATCATAGAATCCTCAGAATCAGAAAGGAACTTTAAAGGTCATCTAGTCCAACTTCCCTGCAATGAAGAGGGACATCCAGAGCTCAGTCAAGTTGCTCAGAACCCCCTCCAGCCTGGTCTAGGATATCTCCAGGGACAGGGCTTCCACCACATCTATGGGCAACCTGTTCCAGTGCCTCACCACTCTCACTGTAACATACTTTTTCCTTATATCCAATCTAAATCTACCTTCCTTAAGTTTGAAACCATTTCTCCTTGTCATGACACCACAGACCCAGATAATGAATCTGTCTCCTTCTTTCTTATAGTCCCCCTTTAGACACTGAAAGGCCGCAATCAGGTTACCTCAGAGCCTTCTCTTCTCCAGGCTGAACAGCCCCAGTTCTTTCAGTCTGTCCTAGTAAGAGAGGTGTTCTGTCCCTTGAATCATTTTGTGACCCTCCTCTGGATGCACATGTCCATGTCTCTTCTGCACTGAGGACTCCACATCTGGAAGCTGTACTCCAGGTGAAGTCTCACCAGTGCAAGGCAGAGGGGAAGGATCACCTCCCTCGACCTGCAGCCCAGGATGCCGGACACTGCTGTCTTATGTCCAGCTTGACACTGATTAACTGTCATATAACCCTATATGTTACTCCCATGACATGTACTAGGAATGTTAGAGATCAGTAAAATTTGCTTTAAACAATCAAGCACAAAGCCCCACAAAACCAGAGATGGCATTATATAGACCCATAATTTAAATATTGTTATTGTTAATAGGTATCAATGTGATTTTTATATTTTGAACGTATGTGACAAAAGTTCTTGGAGAGAAATAGGCATCAGGAATAAATTTAATTCCCATTTCAAAATGAATTTATTTTGACAAAACAAGAAACATTTGTGCAATTTTTGTCTGCTTAGAAAGCTACCTCCCTTCCTTCTGAATCTGATTTTGTTAGCTATTATCCTATTCCTTTCCAGAAAAACAGAAAAATGCTGTATTTTCCTTAAACATACAAATCCCTAGGAATTCTTAACACTGTATCTTAAAAAGACTGATGTACAGTGGAATTAGTGAAACCTAGTTTCCCGTGGAATGGCTTCTTTCATCTCTAGTACAAAATGATGGATATCTTACTCTGAAATGTGGGAGGAGCAGAGAGGGGAGAAAAAAAGAAAGAAAACTAAAATTCCTCTGAAATCAGAGGAATCAGTATGGTATAATAGATACATAGATTAGTGGTTTAAGGTTTGCACAATAGGTACAGAACTAAAGATGACACAGTGTGATCGAGTAGCAGCCCAAGCTCTAAACTTTTGTCGAGGACTCTTTCCTGTGACTTGTGATCATATCCATTTGTAATTATACATTTATGCATGGTGACCAGATGTTATAATATTCCATAATTTCTTTATGTCCCATTGCCTACAGGCTGTATATTAGTTGTACAAAAATAATCAATTATGCCTGTGTGAAAGAAAATAAGTGTATCTGCTCATTCTTACAATTGTTTGAATTTTCAGGGAATATGTCCTTATTTTTAGCTAGTATTACTAAAAAATGTGTGATGGGTTTTTTTTTTTATTTTAAAGGCAGTATTTTTAGAAGTTTATAAATAAGTATTGAAATTCTGTCAAGAAGTTCAGAATATAGGTCAAACTTCTGAATGTCCTAGTAAAATGTGTATAATTAATATCTCAAAAACAAAGTCCTTAATTTGATTCATTAATTATAACAATGAAAAATTATGGCAAGACATTACAGTCTTGGCACTTTAATTTCGGGGACATTTTGTTCACTAGTATGGAATTCTTGCTGTTGGATACAGATAATATTCTCCAGAGAGTATAGTTGATCTTCTCTAACTGAATTTAGCTTCTCAAGGAAAGTATAAAAGATTAAGTGAGAGAAGGGACAAACTGTGTTTCAAACACATTTGACATTTGAATGCTATGAAAAAGCTACTTTGCTCTAAACTAATGTTGGTAAGCAAAGAGATCTATTTTCTGTAATGAGACTTCAAATATAAATCATAATTGAATTTATTGTCCTGGCTGTGGCCATTTATGCAGAAGGGAAAACAGGAGGAAGACAAAGCATGCCTTGTCAATATGACTACATGGAATATCCAGTAAAAATTGTTTTCCAGATTATATATAGTGCGAATTAAATATCTATGTGCTTTTTCAGTGCTTTCAAACTTAGAATGTTTTTTTTTTTGCTTTTCTTATATTTCTTGTTCATCAATATCAAGCTCCCAATCAAATATTGAAATAGCAAATGAATTGATAGATCTTTTAATTCTAAATATATGCTTTCTTTCAGAGGAAAGAGGAATTTTAAAAAATGCCAGTTAAAAATAAATTAACACTCTGTTCTGTTTGTTATAAGGCTGTTTTTGGAAGATGTTCAACTGAATGGAATCATCTTTGGCATAACACAATGTCTGAAAAATCAGAATATAAATAATTCTCTCAACTCCTCAGTTTCTTCTGGAATATTTATTGTGTCTAAAATCATTTCCAGTGTCTGATTTTGCGATTTTCTTTTCCAGTTCCTTTTATTAGATAGAAACTTCTTATATTATTTTTCCATTTGTCATAGCAAATTTTTACAATACAAGAAACATAGTGACAATGCCCAGATCAATGTAAGGTGAAATTTGAACCATATTTAGCCCTACTTCCAATTCAATTGTATGATCGTCAGAAGTTGAGGCCCAGCTAGACTCAAAAGTTTTTTACAAGTCTGAATGTTATCACATGAGATGCAGGTTTTCCTCAGTCTGAAAATGAGAAGTATTTCATGGAATCACATAATCGTTTGAGTTGGAAGGGACATTTAAAGGTATCTATTTGAACTTCCCTGCAATGAACAGGAATACCTACAGCTAGATTACAGTGCTTGGAACCCCATTCAGCCTGACCTTGACTGTCTCCAGGGACCAGGAATCCACCACCTTTCTGGGCAACCTGTATGAGTGCTTCACCATCCTTATCGTAACAGTCTTTTTCCTTATATCCAATCTAAATCTCTTCTGTTTTAGTTTGAACTAAATGATGCAACAGTCCATCTCCCTCCTTCTTATAGTCGCCCTTTAGATACTGAAAGGCTGCTATCAGATCTCCCCAGAGTCTTCTCTTTTCTAGGCTGAACAGTCCAACTCTTTCAGTCTTTCCTCGTAGGGGAAGTGTTCCATCCTTTGGATCATTTTTGTGGCCCTCCTCTGGACGTACTCTAACAGGTCCATGTCTCTTCTGCACTGAGGACTCCACATCTGGGTGCAGTACTCCAGGTGAGTTCTCACCAGTGCAGAGTAGAGGGGAAGGATCACCTCCCTTGACCTTCTGTCCATACTTTTCTTGATGTAGCCCAAGATACAGCACATTGCTGACTTACGTCCAGCTTGCCATCCATCACTACCCCCAAGTCTTTTTTCACCACTGTTATGCTCAATCATATTATCCCTCAGCTAGTACTGATAGAGGGGGTTGCTGTGCCCCAGGTACAAGACCTTGCACTTGAATTTGTTGAATCTCATGAGATTCACTTGGGTCCAGTTCTCAAGCCTGTCTACGTCTCTCTGGATGACATCCTGTCCCTCAGGCATGTGGATCGCACCATGCAGCTTGGTGTCATCTGCAAACTTGCTGAGGGTGCACTCAATCCTACTGACTATGTCATTGATGAATATGTTAAAGAGCATTGGTCCCAATATGTAACCTTGGGAGACACCACTCATCACTGATCTCCATCTGAACATTGAGTCATTGACCATTACACTCTCGCAACCAGTTCCTCATCCACTGAAGAGTCCACCCATCAAATCCATATCTTTCCAATTTAGAGAAAAAGATTTTGCAGGGGACCATCTTAAAGACCTTAAAGACCTTACTCAAGTCCAGATAGATGGCATCACTGTCTCTTCCCTTTTGTATTGATGCAGCTAAACATGCTTAACAAGCTGCAATTTAGAGGTAGGAGGGAAATACCTGAAGAGGATAAATCCCTATGTATGATTAAATATGTTTTTCATCTCTCACTTATGAAAGGAGTTAGAACATATAGCGCACACTTTCCAGGAGAATATTCTAACTGCAAGTCAATAATGGAAAATTTATCTCCGTGTTCATTGTCATAATCCTAACTACACAAGAAAAAAGAAGAAAAGGAAAAAGAGAAGAAGAAAAAGTGAAGAAGAAAAAGAGAAAAGAAAAAGAAAAAAGAAAAAAGTAAGCTAGACAAGTGTATGTAAAATGTGTAGTAGCAGCGAATATTTTGGAGAAAGAACCTGTGTTCAACGAAACATAAATTTATTTTCCACTGAAATAATGCACTACATGCATAAAAAATGAACGTCATAGTCCAGAATTACTTCCACCAAGTTTTCCATTTGTCAAATGTTGCCACAGGGTCAGGATATAAGAGAAAAATGAAGGACCAAGGTGAACTGAAGTGTCACAATCTAGATACTAGCCAGGAGACATGAAGGGAAAGGATGATATCAAAACTACATTGGGTGATGATGGCAGTAGTTTTCCAGTTCCCAATGAGTCCTAACTAGAATCTTTTTTCAGAACCTCTCATAATGTGGATCTGGACACAGAATGCACGAGAAAGGAGATTACAAGTTTAAGATTCACTCTTAAGACAGAAAATATCAGTGAATCTCTGCTTTATGGAAACCCACCCCCAAGACTGTCAGATGGTGAACATTAATACCATTGAAATTTAGGAGTAAACTTGTGAAGTAAGATCTACAGGGTAGCATTTGGAAAAAATATCTGAATTTTCCACTTTTTTTTCTGATTTTTAAGTACTCTGTGCTTACAAAAAAAAAAAAAAAAAAAAAGGGCATTTTTTTGAAAAGTTTGTGAGTTAGTGCCTTGTAATTCTGTATCACATAATTTCTCTCTTTCCTGTCACTCATTTTGCTTTCTTGCTATTCTTTCTCCTTTTTACCTTTTTTTCCTCATTCTCTGTGATTAGCAACATTTTAACATCCTTTTAAAGCCCATATTGATGATATAAAATGACCCTGTTGAAGGTAGAAATCAGAAGAGCCATAGCTTCAACACTGTTAAAAAATAGTTTGCTGTTGTGAGCTCTCAGTTAATAAACGCTACAGAGGTAACATCAAACAGGGTTTTAAAAGTGTCAGAGGACTTTTATTTTGTTATAGACCTTAAAGTTTGTAAGGATATAGTGTACACATTGTTGAGTTTCTTTTTTGTCAGCCAGAGTAGATGCTTCTTACAGTAGAGAAGGAAACAACTGCAGTATTATAACAAATGCAAAAATTTTATTTTCCTGGTAAAAAGCATAGAGTCCCTAATTTTGTTGCATTCCAGTGCAACAAAAATCTGCCTGGTGCACAGCATGCCAACTGCTTTCAGGACATAATTGTAGACTGTAGATATATTAACAGCTATGTAGCTAGGTTCATATACATAGTCATCCCTAGATATCCTCCTTTTAATTCCAATTATGCTGACTGGTTTTAAGCACTGAAAATAAATAACTGTGTTTACAGTGCTGGAATTCAACCTCTTTTAATTATGTATTCTATTTACACCATTTTAAATCAGTTCTGCATGTTGCTTCCCAGCAAGTTGTTGCCCTCCCAGGAAGTGAATGACAAACTTATATCCAATACAATGTATTCTAAAAAAACACAAAAACTTTCCAACCAAGTTGAAATGATAATTGAAACAAATGATGAAGTCCATGCCATGATTTTGAACAACTGTGACTTACTGGAATCTTTTTTTTTCTTTTCTCCTCTTTGGAACTGCAATATTTTGTCTGAACTCAACTTACTTTAAAGTTGCTGCAAAGCTGCTGTCAAACTGAGAGCACACATTGAGTAGCTTAATGAGGATGGAAATCAATAAGGGCATTTAGAAGATTTCAGTGGTCTACAGTATAAAACATATCTTCTGTCAAACAATCAGTTTTCAGAGCATGTAATGAATGGGTTTTTTGAAAACCTCAGAGTACTTATCCAATTACTTGCAAGTGGAGGAACTATTAGTTGCAGGAGTTTTTAACCTTGACTTTTTACTTAAACAAAACAACTGACAAAATTAGAACAGACTTTAAATGTGTGGGGATATTTAAAATTATATCCCTCTTAAACTATTATTTTACATAAACTTTTCCTTATTTAAAGCCCCCAACTATTCCCAACCAGAAATCATCTTTCACTTTTGGCTTTTATAAGAAGTATTAAAAGTGCTTGCTTTAAAAGCTGAAAAAAATATCTCTTGCATTATAAGCAAAGCTGGCAGTCTTTGTACTAGTTTCCAGATATAGATACTTCCTGCCTTTTACTCACCCTTTCCTCTTTGCTAGGTTCTATTTTCTTCTCACCCTTTATATTTTCAAGATTTTCTTAGGGTCTGATAGCAATCTGTCTGCCAGAATCCATAAAGAATAGCTTTCTTTGTAGTCCTTTTGTTTTACTCGGCATCATATTCTGCATACTCAGGTAGTAATCTCCAAATTTTTTTTTTACCCTTCAGAACCTGAGAGTTCTTTCAGCTTGGATTTGTCTCTTTACCAGGAGCTAAATCAGGAAGCTTTACAGTTAGTATCTTCTTTTCATTATTATTATTATTTTTACTTCCCCTCTACTGGAGTAGAAAGGAGAAAAAATTATGTTATTTTATTTGATTCTTAGAAGAAAGTTGATTAGTCATTGCATACCTTTAGAGGATGGAATATTTTTCTCTTTGTTTGCCTAAATCTATCATTATCTAGAAACAGATTAGTCCTATGGCATCAATTATTTTCTTTCCTATTTCAGTTGCTTTTGGCATGGGTGAATAAACCATTAGTAGTTCATCCTTTTTTTTCACAAATAATGAAAATGTTCCTCAGATCCACAGGAAAAAGAAAAAGAAGAATGATGAAGTCCACTGTTAGCCTCCACAAATTTAGAGATGTATATTAGGCAAAGAGCTGTTATTTTTTTTTAAGAATTATTTTTGTTATTTTATTGAAATGATCATCAATTAAAAAAAAATAAGAACATGACTGTGCACATTTCATACAACCACTGTTTCAGGTTACTTTTCAGCAGGTCGAGGGAATCCAGTACTACACTAATTCCCCCATCTCTGCAAATCTCAAGACCATGGTGTAGTATTGAAGTGAGGGATTGAAAGGAACTGGAAAAGTAAAGGTTAAGTCTTGAAGAGATTTTAAATTCCAAATGAGATTGCATGGCAACAGATAGAAATAAATGACATTTTTTTGTTTTCAGGCTGTGAAGTCAAATTGTATCCTGTGGAAAGGAAAGCAGTGATGGTAAGAGACCAAATTTAAATAACAAAGAAGTATATTCCTTGAGTGATATAATCTTCCAAGGAAATTACACTGGCAAACAGTGTTTTTGCAACACTTCAATTGCTTTATCAAGTGAATATGCAATTCTTGTGTTTTCTTATATTTAGAGGGAAACAGATGGCATAAATGAGATGGATTTCTCTTGACTGTGACCTTTCATTGACAACGTAGGACATCCACCTGCCAACCAGTTCTTAAATCCCTGTATCACATCTGAAACATACAGGTATAATCCCATAAATATTTCATTACTACTTAGGAAGAAGAAATGTCAGTTTTGAATTAAAATGCATCCAGATAACACCGGTAAATGTTATGATAGGGAGGAAGAAAAGCTAGTTGTAACACAAGAAAAAACATGCAGATAGTCTGTTCTTTCCTGAAAATGGACTGTCAGCAAAGCCAATTTTTTAAACTGAATGCATGCAGTTTATTTACACCCTTAACCTTTCTCTGAACTCTCTGCTCATGACAGTAAGAGATACATTAGACTCCTGAAATGACAACACATACCCCTAGTTATTTGTCATGATTTTATGATTTTTGGTTATTGGTATTCCACAACATAACATCATGTAGTGAATGTATCTGGTTCTCAGAAGAGAAGGACTACTACAGTCCCCGTGGTACTTTGCTCCTCTGTTACCATTTTCCAGCTGGAGGGAAAAGATAAAAACTTGCAGATCACGAGACCTCGTCCCTTTTTCCGCCCATCTCTCGTCCTGACAGCACCTCGCTCTCCAGCCGTCTTATCGTCGGTAGTAGAGTAAGGCCTACCTTGATTTTGGGACATTCTCTCTCTCTGTATTGGATTTATCAGCTTAAATTGTAATTATATTGTATTATAGTGTGTTGTTTTGCATTCCGATATCTTATTTAGTAAATTTGTTTGTTTCTCCTCAGATTGTTGCCGCTGTTCTTTGCTCTCAGGGCCATCTCCTTACCCTTTTCCCCTTTTCCCTTTTCCCGGGGTGTGGGCCCGTGGGTCCCCCGTCCCCTTTGTCACAGAACCGAGCCGAATGCCCGTAAACCGTTGACATTTTTTGGTGGAGAATGCGGGCAAAATTAAGGCAAAATTGAGGCAAAATTAAGGGCAAAATTCTGCCTTTTTAGCTTTTAGAACAAAGCTAAGACTGCTTTTTAGCTCTTAGAACGAATCTTTCTCTGCTCTCAGAAAGCTTCGTTATCATAACTGCAGGTGTTGATTATTTTCATTTTATTTCTCCCAGTGTTTCTGTGGACCACATAGAGTGATATGCTTTATTCTTCTGTGTAGAAACAGTGAGTAGATGGATGAACCAAAATATTCTTCTTCAGTAGAGACTGCAAGAAAGAATATGTACTGCAAATAACATCAAAACATCGTCCTCCTCCCTTTCCTGCTCCTGTCAAATGAGCAGTACTCTTCTGTCACTTTTTCCTGTTTGCTCTTTCTGGTTTTCTTTCCCCAAGCTCTATTTTGTGATTTGTGAGTTGAGAGGAGGTTGTGTACATGAGTTTCTTCTTTTGATGACAAAAACTTTTAAAGCACATCTACAAAAACAGAATTTGACAATTGCATGCTAGCTTCAAGAGCACTGACGCAGTGAGTGTAACACAGTCCCAGTCTGACTTTCAGACACAGAATCAAAATAAGTACAGGTGTACTTTTCTCACTGAAGCCAGTGAATATTCTTTGAATTCTGAATATATGCAGACCTAGAATGTGATCATGCAAGCATATCATTCCTTACTCAGCTTACCAGTGTTTTTCTTCACATTTTGAGTTCATTTTCCTTGATTATAGACAATCTAGATGCAATCAAAACAGTGCCTTTGACACCAGTTAGTACTTTTCAATCTCTTTCAGAAACCCTTTACATTGAGATCACAACTGGGGTATTTGAAGCTACAGTACATTGATATCTCATGGGTTTTTTTGTTTGTTTGTTTTTGGTGTTTGGTGGGTTTTTTTTGGTGATAGAATTGTCCAGTTGTTTGTTGTTTTTTTTCTCTTCTGTCATTTTCAGCAGATGAACTCACACATGATAAAAAATTCTATGAGATTTACCGTCTTGTACTTTTAATGGCTACCTTTATTACCAGTTTTAGAGTCCTAATTCTCACAGTCTCTCTGTTCTTTCTGATTTTTCAGAGCTGATAATCCTTCTTGGTGTTATCATCAGTACATTTTATTAATACGCATACTTGTAGAATTGTGGTCAATTTCGAAATATAATTATATAAAATTTAATAGCCTGTCCTTTCATTGTTACTTACTACTCCTCCCTGAACAATTTTAATATTTTCTACTTATTCCGTTTTTTAGCATTCTAAGAAAGCACTGTGTTTTAACCTTGGCTGTCTGTCAGGTGCCTGCTGCTCTCTCACTCCCACACCTCAGAAGGACACCTGAAGAAATGCAATAAAAAAAATCAATATGTTGAGATAAGGACAATGAGCTCATTCACCAATTCCAATCATACACAAAACAAATTCAGCATAAGAGGGATTAGTGTACTTTTTGCCAATTAATAACAGAATAAGATAGTGAGAAATAAATAAAAAGCAACTTCATTCCCATCCATACCTTCTAATCCTGCTCAACTTCAATTTCAACTCTTCAGCATCCTTCCCATCACATGTCAGAGGAGGATGGAGAATGGGGGCTGTGATTAGTCCATCTCTGTCACTCCCACCTCACTCTCTTCTCCTTCTCCATTGTGGAGTTCATCCAAACCTGCAGCTCTTCACAACTTGCCCTAATACAGATCCTTCTAATGGGCTGCAGTTCTTCAATAACTGCTGCAATATGGGTTTGTACTGTGGAGAGCTGTCCTTCAAGAACAGAGTGCTCCAGAATGGATCCTTTGCTGCATGGGCTTCTCTTCAGATTACTGTTTGGAGATCTGCTCCGTGCAGTGCTTGTGGGCTTCAGGGGGTTGGCCTGCTTCTCCATGGGCCTCTCCTGGGCTTCAGGGAACTTCTGGTCCATGCCTGGAGCAATTCCTGCTGCACTGACCTCATTGCCTGCAGGGCCATTTCTCTCACATTTCCTTAACTCCATCTCTCATGACCACCACACAGTCTTTTTACCCTTTCTTAATTCTGTTAACAGAGAGGCACCACCAGTGTGGCTGATGGGCTCACATTTTTTCAGTGATGGGTCTCTTTTGGAACCTTCATGGAGTCCAACATGGGGGCAGCTGCTGGCCTCTTCTCACAGCCCTGCAGCACCCCCACCCGACTACCTGCTACCAAAACCTTTCCACCTGAATGAAATACAGCAACCTTCTCTAATAGCATAATATCAAATACTTTAATAAAATATTTTAGTGAACTTCAGTCAGATGAAGAGTATAATATTGCCTTTTTCTAGAAGATCAATGGCTTTATTAGTGGAAGATATAGATTTTTTTTCAGGGTAATCTATATAAATTTGTACTTCACTTAAACTCCTTTTCTGTTTACATAAATGTCTTTTGCTATTCTTTATTATCTTTCCATCCTCCTAGTCCACATTTGCTTCCCCTTGAGATCATACTACTGTGTTTTATCTCAGTTTTTCTCTTTCCCTCCTTCTCTATTCAAAAGAAATGCTGCATTCACCACTTCCAGTTGCAAAGTATACCACCCCTACAGTTGATAGATTCATTAAAGATAGCTGCTATCAGACCTGAGCTTTCATTTGCCAGCCTTGGTGCAAAGCTTATCTGGAGACTCTGCTCTGAGAGTACTAAGCAATGCAAGCTTCGTTTCCACCTCTGTTGTTATTTCTGTTTCCTTGCCTCTGTTATCATGAGACTTCCTGCCTTTCTCCCACATTCAGTATCGTTTTTATCAGAAAATGTGGCAAAGCATTCATTCAGTTTGGGAGCAACCTTTAGCTTTTATCCTTATTCTATTTTCACTTCTTTTTCTCTTTATTTATACAGTTAAAGAATCTTTTGTTACTTGTTGAAATATTCTTTGGACACTATGAGGATAAAAGCATGGAGATACAAAAGAGATTGGGTGGATTAGAGAGACAGATTTCTTGGTGTCAGGACTATGCTTATGTTCGTTTCTTCCCCCTGGTGCTAGTAAAAAGAGCATACTATCAGAGAGGAAAGAAAGGCCTTTTCTGGAGCCTTAATTTAGCACTGAATGTGAACACAGAATGTGATTAAATAAATCTGTGCAAGATACAAAACCTTGGGCTCATGTGAATTGCACAGTCAGCTCACCACAAACATAGCATGAGTTCGGAGATAATTACTTTTCTACAGAGAGGCATCTGCTCATTTTGAAGCAGGTGGGGGTGATTATATGAATTATATTAAGTATTAAAAGCTACTATCACTTGAATAACATTTCTTCGTGCAGTCTCCAGTCTCTCTTTTCTTTGTACCAACAGCTCTTTTCTTCCAGAAAAAGTTTGTCAAAGTATTTTTCATTTAAATTAACCTTTATGTACTGTCCATATTTTTCCCTTCTGATCTTTTTCTAGATGCACTTGAAATGTTATGAATGCCCTTGACTTTCATCTCTTAATTCCAATGAGTTTTTGACCCAACTGCTTTGTAAGTATAGGTGCTTCACAGCAATTTAAAAAAAGAAAAGAAAAAAAAAAAAAAAGCAAAACACTTAAATGTACTTGGGCTAGTAATTTTAGAGGGGATTTTGAAATACAGTTACAAAAACTCATTCATTCTAGCAATGAGAATAAGCTGGCAAGAGAAAAAACAGAGCCACATTAATTGTGGGCAGGGGATGCTCAGCATGAGATATCTATTCCCAGATGAGTTTACTCAGTCTTACACTGTTTAATCTTAACACAACGCAATAAAATTAGTAAGGGATAATGTCAAATACCAAATTAAAAGAAGCCTTGAGATCTGCACTATTTTAACATTCTGTGTAATATACACCAAAAATGATCAAACACTAAGCTGTTATATAACACTTTCAAGCATTGTGCTTCCTACATGCAGGTACACTTATGTTGATTATTAATTATCATTTCAGGCTTCATTTCAAAAGATGAAGTCATTTCAGGAATTGAACGATATTTTATACTGTAGCAGATAGTAGTCTTTGAGTAAACAATGTACAGCAATATGAAATACCAAGACACGATAACTCAGAATTAATCTCGGTGCATTTTATTTTCCTTCACATAGTAAAATTCTCAGTTTCAAGGATAGTAGAACAAAGAAAGAAGCTTTCTAAGGCACTAAAATAAAAAAATACTAAAATTAAAAATACTAATGGTTTTATTCTTCATTAAAGAATAAATCATGAAAATGTATTTTTCAGTTCTGTCTCTAAGCTAAGAAATCCTCTGTGTACGTGGTTTTCTCTGTATATGTTAAATAACTTAAGGAAGAGAGGCATGGAAGGAGAAGGAAGACAAACAGAATTTCCTGTTCATCAGCTGAGCTGGATTAGAGAAGTTAACTGGTTGATTGTTTTTTTTTTTAACTGTATGCAGTAGAGGTTGATCCTTCTCACGAATATCCCGTTACATTTTATTGTGTTGTGACAGTTGGCAGTAGAGGGTCAGTCTGACAAATTGACATATGACATGGAAGTGTGGATGAAGCAAAGGAGTGTCATTGATTTCCTCCATGTGGAAAAAATGGCACCCACTGACATCCATTGTCACTTTCTGAATATTTCTGGAGACCAAACAATGAATGCGAGCACAGTGAGGTGGTGGGTGGTATGTTTCAGCAGTGGCAACAGTGGGTCACCTCCACTGGTGTAGATTTGTACAAGTACAGAATGCAGGCTCTAGTTTATGTTTGGTGAAAATGCATAGCTAATGAGGATGACTATGCTGAAAAATAGTGTTTTGTATCTGAGAATTTTCTCTATCAGTGTTATTGTGCTCTTTGTATCTGTTTCAATGGAAATAGATAAGAGACATTACTGTCAGAGCAACCTACATAATAATGGATTGGAATCTAAAATAGTAACTATTTATGGTCTTTTTGCTCTAGGTCAGATGGATCCTGAGGATAACACAGGGAAGTACTCTCATTTTCAGACCCTGTAGACTTCACATATGAAGTCATGCACACAAAAATAAAGTTTTTAAGTGAAGTTCTGCTTGAGAGAACAAGCTAATAGCTGAGACAAGGACATCCAGAAGTCTCCTCCAGATGTTTTGGGTGAATGAGACTGAGCTCACAAGAGAGGAAAAGAGTAGCTCTCCTTTGCAAGGTTCAGGAGCAGCTTCACAGCCTGAAAAGCTTTCAGACTGACAGACCTGAAGGAGCTCTCATCTGTTTTCTCTGTATCTCAACTGTTCCCTGAGAAGAAAATAAAACCACTGAAGAAACAGATTTTTACGCATACTGCTCATCACCTCTGTAGGTGTGAGGACCTTCATGTGACATGTGCAGACACGCGACTTGCATCTCCTGCCTGCTCTCTTGTCTATTGAGATGCCTGCAAGAACAAAGCTTTAGACATCCTTATATATCTGGTTATTGTTTATTGCTTGTTCTTCAGTGGCTACAGAAAAAACATAGCATATGTGTTAGATCTGAGCAGGAATCAGCTCCAGGCAGCTGAAGCCAATATGCCTCAATTAGTATTACAACAGTCATAGAATCATGGAATGGCTTAGTTTGCAAGGGATCTTAAAAATCATCTCATTCCAACCTCTCAGACATGGACAGAGTTACTAGTCCTAGATCAGTCTGCTAGAAAGGGTCTCGGTACAAGTAAGGAAATAGTTTCTGTAACAACTTACTTTTGTTATTTTCTTCAACTTCCATCCTGTTCTCAGCCTCATGACAGAACATTTGAACTCTTTTTGTGAGCTTTTGACTTCAAAAAATAGCACTATCCTCAAAAATGGAAAATGTGCCACTGGAAATGGCAAAAAGGTGATAACCAAATAGAACTGAAAGTTCACCACGAAGAAGGAAAATCACATATTGTGGAAGCTGTTCCAAGCTCAGCTTCTCTTTGAAGACTACTACGAAGAGCAAGAGAAAAGCTCAACAAGTCTATAAAGAAAAGAAAACAGACACACAAAAAATATGCATCATTAATTAAGAGTTAAAGAAGCTATATGTCTTGGGAAAGATATGGAGTGATCTGTCTCACAGGAGAATTAATTCATAGGTCTCTAACTTTTTGGCTTACTTGGGTTACACTAAGTGAAGAGGAATTGTTTTGGGACACATATAAAATATATAGTATAATTAATACAGATAAGCAATAAAACTTATTTTATTTTTTATATATCTTTATTAAAACATAAAAAAGCAGAGCAAAAAAAGCCATAAAATTAGTGGGATATTTGAATTTTTTTAATATGAATGCATCAGTGTCTGATTTGATGGAAGTGATTGCAATTCTCAATGAGTTCTCAATGTGTTCATTAGAGAATTTGAGGAAATTTTACTGTTCCTGTGCTTCATCCTTGAAAACAGTTGGTCATAAATGTACATACTGCCAAAAAGTGATGACATTAATGAGGCATGATTGTGAAGTGAGAGATATTTTTCTCTGATAAGATGGATCTCATAAAAGTCTAGTAAAGAGACATGATCATATTTTTGAGTTGAATGCCTGATTGCAACTCTATACATTCCATTTGAAAATTCGCAGGTAATATATTTATATCAACTGAAAATGGAGTCACAAATATACACAAAATAATGATTGTTTTTTTTTGGCAATCTTGAAAGCTGTTCTCAAATTTCTTTATCAAAATGGAAAGCTGCCTATTTTTTGCTGTTCACAGAGCAGTGCTTAGCCAATATATCAAAATGCATACCATTATTTTCCATTACTCAACTTAGCACTGCACTGTGCCCTCTCCGTGTCCTGATTTCAGCTGAGACAGTGCCGATCACACATCAGTGTGTGACTGTTGCACATCCGGGGCTGGGCTGGGCCATTTGGTAGGGGCAGAGCCTCTGCTATGATGGTGCTGGGCAGGGGGTGGCCACAGGATGGGTTGGGCCAGACTGCATGCAGCCTGTGGGTCAAACATATCTGAATTAATTTATCTCGTCTCCAGTGTGAGCCAAAATGTCCAGTAAATGATCACATCATAAAAATAATCTTCTCTAACTTTTTGTGTGTAGAGGAACACTTAAACACATAAGATATCCAAGACTTGTGAGCATGAATGTCTTGTCCGAACAGTATTAAGCCATTCCCCAGTATGGAATAGACGATGATTCTCCAAATGGCAAAAGCAATGGGGGTTTTGGTTATGGGGTTTTCATACACAAGAGAGAGCAGCAGCTTCTATGTTGAAGCCTGAAAATGGTGTGAGGCACCTTACACTGAGCTGTCAGCAATTGTGAGAAATCTGGACCTGCTGGAAGCAATTTTTTGAATCATTCTACAAGACTGACCAGCACACTGTCTAATTCAAGTGTTCTGAAATGCCCGTGTCTCTGGGAACACATACCTCATGCCCTTGTGCCCTCTAGTAAAATGCCTTCTGCCTTTGTACTCATACTGGTAGTCCATGCTGATGTAACTCAGAACAGGACAATTGCCTATAAATAAAAAAAAAGTCAAATGTAACATTCAGGAAAAGTCTGCTAACTACAGAGAAGAGATCTCCCAAGAAGCTAGAATTAGAAATGCTTGTCCACACAGACATGAAGCTAGTTCCATGTTACTACGTGCAGCCAATTTGTGGAAGACTGAAAGGATTTTTTATTATATTATTAATACTAGACAATACACTCCATCTTTTGTGTTGCATTAAAAATTTACACAGCTCGTAGTTTGTACAAGCAAAACCTTACCTCCATTTCCAACAAAGAGACCATTGTCTACATGCTTGTTTGATAGGTTCATATTATAAGGCACACAAATCACCTGTTGTCTGATAATTTTCAGAGTAGGAGCTTTGATACAGGCACTAGAGTCTTACATACAGAGTGATAGATAGTGATAAATACATCTTAATAGAAACAAACATAATGAATAATGCATAAATATAGGAATAAACAAGACAATCTGTTATACTACCACAAGCTCCGCCATAAAACATACTTGACAAGTCTGTAATTTAGGACATTTTTTTTTGTCAAAGATTTGTAAATCATTAACCTATCTGGGGACTCATTCATTAACTTCAGCAAACCTGGAATGGTTTCAATGCATTTTCAGCAAACATTACCAGGAACTGTATTCCTCCTCTGCAAAGAAGTTTTTCAGCAAGTATAAATATAGTTCAGCCATAAACAGATAAAATTCAGCTATATCGTTTAGCAGATTAATCATTAATTTTAATTTCTAATTTTCTTTCTATCATTTTATCTATCAACAGATTTTAACATTGATTTAATTATTTATATATTTATTTACTTATAGCTAAATTGATATACTTTTTTTTAGAGAGAGATTATGATTTACATTTTCATTGTTGTTGAATCTTATTTTACACATCAGGTATACAGCATTTACCAGTCTTAACAAAATTCTGATCTCATTCACTGTAACTGAAAGATATAATTACTTCCATGTTCTGCTTCATCTATTATCAATTTAAACTTAAGTTTTGGCGATACTTTTGGTCTATTAACTCACACCAGTGAGTCAGTAGTATTTTAAGTCAGTTTTAGATTATCTCTACACATAAAAGCAAAATATTCTGTCTGATTCTTACTCAGCATGCAGAGTTGTTGAAATGAATGAGAACAGTGGAATGCACAGAGTTGGCAGAGCTTCTCTGGCATCAGTGGAGCTATGCCAGATGATACCAGCTGAAATTCTGGATCTGTGAGTACAAGGATGACAGTAGTAAATGTTTTATATTAGATTTTTTCCACTGTAGCCTCTCAAAGGAATATTTCTTGGCTTTTGTGACCAATGAAATCTTTCAAATATAGTATGAAGTGTACACTCTAGACAAACACTTGTGTTCTCCTGAAGTGGTAATAAAATACAAATGTATCTGGTACATGTCATTCCTATATTTCCACAGAAAACAACAGTTTGGAACAATAAGGAACTGATTAAAAAAGTAGGCATGCAATTATTTTTCTCCAAATCATTAACTGAAATACAACCAATATGAGAAATTTAACTTCTGAATACCTGAAAACATATAGAACAGCTTGTAATAGAAATGCCCGTTATTTAGCAGTGGGTTGGCTTTCACTTGTGACTGGCTGATTTTGTAAAAAAAAAATGCTATTAATTCCAAAAAAAAGGCAAAGACACTATCAACATAGATATGACCTTTGAAATTTAAGATTTTTCATGTTCTGCAGGACATTTCTGTGAAAATATAGCTAGTATGGAACAACTTACAGGCCCTCTTGTCCTGCATTTAGTGTGTTGAAAAGCTAAGCACTGCCAGTTAATCATTGAAATGTATGTATACCCTCTCCTTAAAAAAAATGATTTAGGATGCCAGGAATGAGCAGTTCTATGAAAAAAAAGATCAGGTTTTCCACTACTGAGAGAAAGAACTGTTTAGCTAATGGCAGCTGAAATCATCTCTTCGTGAAGGATCCTTGAAGGTCTAGCAGCTAATGTCATGGTTTTATGATTTTTGTTATCAGTATTCCACATCATAACATCATGCAGTGCATGGGGAATTAAAGAGTTAATGCTCCAGTTCTGTGGATCATCGATAGAAGAGAAGAAGAGCTACATCTCCCTGAGGACTTTGCATTGTTCTGTTTCCATTTTCTGTTCAGAGAGAAAGATAGAACTGTTTGCAGATCACGAGACACTCTCTCTTTTCCCTTCTGCTCGTCTCGGCAGCGTCTCATGTTCAGCATTAGATTAAGGCCTTTGGTTTTTGGACACTCTCATTTTATTTGCTTTATGAGCTTCAATTCCAATTATATTGTATTATATTGTATTATATTGTATTATATTGTGTTATCTTGCATTCTGATATGTTTTTTAGTAAATTAGCTTTCCTTCTCAGATCGTTGCTGCTATTTTGTTTTTAGGCCCATCTCCCTACCCTTTCCCCTTTTCCCTTGTCCTCTTTCCTGGGGAGTGGGCATGTGGGTCCGCCCACCCCATTAGTCATGGAACCGGGCCAAACCAGCCCATAAACTGCTGACAGCTAGACTTCCCATTGTACAATCAAACCAAGTAGATAAATTCCTAGCTAACTGAACAGTGGGAGGCTTTCTTCTTTAAGAGCAACTGAATCTTTGAAATTTAAATCTGTAGAGTCTTAATAGTAAACTAATACTCATGGACTACACCACCTGACTACATATGCATTCTCTCTCCATTTTTTTCCACCCTGCGAAACAGTTTAACCATGTCTGCCAAGGATAAATGAAATAGCTAGTTTGTGGTACATGATAGGTTGTAAAAACAACCAGAGATTTTCTACAGCCATAGTGGAAAATCTAACAGTACACTGAATGATAGTTTTGCTTATAGTGAATGTGTAGTCAGTTCTTCTAGAGCTCATGGCTATTTCAGAACATTTTTAGTTTCATAAAACTGGGATCTCTACAAAAAGGATTGAACGTATTTGTATGCAGGATATGTTTTCCTCTACAAAATGAAGTAATCTAATTACCGTGAGCCATTTTATTCATACCTTTAAGCTACTTCCAATCTATTAACACAGAAAAAAAAAATACTCATTTACAAGAATACATATAAGAAGAAATAATAACTTTAAAGGTAGCCACGCTGCAAATAGGATGATGAAAAGGGAGGAAGAGAAGATAAATATTCTTTGTGCGTGTTTCCAGATTAGAAATGTTAACATTAGTGGTTGTTTATCTTGAATACTTTAAAAATATATTGAATTCCATGTCTGTTTATGTTTAAGGAACATATAAACTGAGAAATATTTGAACTGAGAGTCCTGTTGTATGTCTTCTGAGGATAACCACAACCTAAGGGTTGACTTCCATGCCTATTTTCATTCATCCACATATTCAACAGAACCATTAAGATCTCATGCACAAGTAAACATCATCTGATTATATTTAAACATAATTTTGCAGTATTATTTATACCTTTTCATCTTCTTCTAGTTCTGGATATCCTCAAGGATTGTTTTGTTGATTTTTTTTTTTCTCTTAGGTGATATAAACCATCAGTTCTTCAAGTCTGGAGTAGTACCTCATCTTTTAAAATTAATGTGTTTGTGTAGCATTAAACACTCTTTTGATCATTAAACAAATCATAGCTTCCTGTTTGGCAATAAGCCCATGAAACTGTATTTCTTCTTTATAGTAGCAAATGGCAGCCTCCAGGGTTAACAAAGCTGTCTGTTTCATAGCAATTGGAAATTCACAAAGAGATCGAGATTATTTTTCTTTTAGATGTTGCATGGAATTTCATATTTAACACATATGTTCAGATAAAATATAATTTTCCTTTACCTGATTAAGTTGCCATTCAAAAATATTGCTATTTTCTTTCAAATATAGCAAGATTTCTGATTGAATACAGCCTTACTGATACTATATGAAATAATGAAAAGCTATGGGAATTGAAGACTACTGCATGGGAAGTTAACTATAGCAATAATGGCTGCTAAATTATCACTAAATGTCATATCATGAGCAAACACCACTGCTATAATATTTAACAAAAAACTTAAATTTTATGATTTCATTTTTTGTAATCTTAGCTGATATAGGACAGGTGGTTTTTTTTAAAGGAAATTGCTTTACTGGACATAAAATGGATGACTTTTCAGTCAAACATCTCCACTTGAAGATTTCTTTTCACAATGCTAATTTTATTTTATTTTATTTTATTTATTTTATTTTATTCAGTTCAGTTGCTGTTCTTTAGTGCTAAAGATTCTGTTGTTCTATTCAGCAAATACTAGATTTAAATTATATAGTCTTAGGAAAATGCAAAAATAAACTCAAACTATGAACAGTTTTAATGTAGTTTGCCACAATTTGATTTTTTTCCCAATAATAATATATTAAGGAATATCAGAACTTTTTACAGCCTCCTGATACCGTATTAGGTTCTACTCTCTGGTGAAAAATTACTGTTAATGAGCACATGACAATTTATCAGCATTAATAGAACACTGCATTATGAAGCCATTAGCAGCTCAGCAATTAATGTGATTGATGTGTCTAGCTAATTCCCAGTGCCAGAACCATGTACGTTAGCAGAAAGACCAGTGCATTTGCACAGGAGCACCATTCTCTTGCCAAAGTACAAAAGAAATGCAATTTAGAACTTTTTGTTCTTTTGTAAGTTGCACTAACACAATAAAACAAAGAAGCTGTGGGAAAAGTAATTGAATTTTCCCCAAAATCTCAGATGTACTAAGTTTAACTTTACAGCTATCAGCTTTCTTAAAGATCTATGTTAAAGCAAATCATACCACGCCCTCTTTGATAGGCTCATGACTCTAAATTAGCACTACCCATTTCTGAGAATTCAAGAGGAGCATTTTTTCAGTTAGTGAATTCATTGATCTGAGTTCCAGTAGCAAGAAAATATTTGTATAATCTCCCAAAAAATGCTTCCTTGTTCTTTCAACTGACTTTTATTTTTTAATTCTTATGTGTCATGTTTTTAACACGCCTCAGTAAACATACGGATGGAATCCAATCAATCCAGTTATTGTCAGCCATCTTTTTCAAGTCAGAAACTTCAGCTCTCTGAAAAAGGAACAGAGAGGAGCTCATTTCCTGAAAACTGCTACAAATCTTGGGGCAAAAATTAGCTTTACTCTAAAAGTTCTGAATAACCTATGGCAGCAGATCCAAACTCTGTAAGGAACATGTGAACACCTATTTACAGATTTAAATTCTTCCCAAAAGAATTCATGAAAGATTCAAAAGAATGCTTGATATTATATGGCATGGATACTTTCTGAAATTTAAAACTCCATTCAAAGCAGAACGTCTAAGGCTTATTTAAAGGATTAGATCCCCAGAAAGTTAACTAGAATTGGAACCTCTCCTCATCCTTATAAATGCAACTTTGTTTTCCCCATTTTGAAAAATACATCATTTTCTCCCTCATTTCCATTCATAGTATTGCTTTGCAGATCTTCTTGGCTTACCATTTTATTTCATGTCTCTTTGTCTCTCAGGTCAACCACTACTTACCTGTTCTCAGTTTCACAGCCTGTTCCCAGTCTACCGTCTTTCATGTATCACAGAGATTAATTTTCCCATCAGCTCAGAATCCCATGTCCATTCACATATTCAGCAGATTTTTCATCCAACATCTTTAATCCCTTATCATAATTATAAAATATTAGAAAACGCATTGCAACTACAGAAAATATTATATATCAAGCTGCTTTTCCTCTATTTCTATTTTAGTTTTACATTTACAGAGTCCTGGAGTAGTTACCAAAAATTCTGGTTATATCTCTAGATTCAGTGTTGGGGAACGCCCCGGTATCCCCAAAGGGTTGCCCTACCGGTACTCGCGTGGGGAACGCACGATCAAGTCAATATGAGATGCATCCAATTTTATTGTAGCAACACACCATCTTATATAGCATATATGCTTCCAGGGATACAGGGTCCAGGGATACAAGCTCTATGCAACGCGCACGCTAACAAATCGTTGCCTGAGTTATCTCCATATATGGGATATGTTGTTAACTACAACACTATGGATACAGAATACTATGGATATGCTGGAATATACTAGAACACACTGGAAACACCACATTCCACGTATCTAGGGATTACATCATTACATTATAAATCATTAGTAAATCAGTAGCTACGTGCTGCCGAGCAACCTGCTTCTCAACAATTCAGACCTATGACTAGAACTCTTCATCAGTACTGAAATATAAATACAAATTTTAATAACAAAAATATTTAAAATATAATAACAAGAATAGTATTTTTTTTACATTGAATCATAGAATCATAGAATCATAGAATGGCTTGGGTTGGAAGGGACCCCAAGGATCATTGACTCCCAGCCTCCCTGCCACAGGCAGGGTCACCAACCTCCAGATCTGGTACAAGACCAGGCTGGCTAGAGCCCCATCCAACCTGGTCTTGAGCACCTCTGGGGAAGGAGCATCCACAGCCCCTCTTGGCAGCCTGTTCCAGCACCTCATCACTCTCTCTGTAAAGAACTTCCCCCTGACATCCTATCTAAAACTTCCTTCCTTGAGCTTAAAACCATTCCCCCTTGTCCTATCACTGTCTACCCTTGTAAAAAGTTGATTCCCCTCCTTTTTATAATCCCTTTTTAAATACTGGAAGACTGCAGTGAGGTCTCCCTGCAGCCTTCTCTTCTCCAAGCTGAACAAGCACAGCTCCCTCAGCCTGTCTTTGTAGTGGAGGTGCTCCAGCCGTCTTGTCATCTCCATGGCCCTCCTCTGGACTCTCTCCAACAGCTCCACATCTTTCCTGTACTGGGGGCTCCAGACCCGGATGCAGTACTCCAGATGCGGCTTTACGAAGGCAGAGTAGTGAGGGAAGGGCAGAGCAGAGAGGGATATCTGTTGCTTAAATTATATGCAAATTGTATTACTGTATACGGTAGGAAAAATATATTTTATTATTCCATTTCATTACATATGTTGTTTATGTCTTTTATTATGGAAATATACAAAAAGGGGGAGACTATTTTGAAACAGCAAATGTTATAAAAAGTATTATCCTTATTAGGCAAAACTATTACTTTTGAAAGTTATTATGTAGCCAGTCATTCTGCTTAAACATGAGCAATTTCTTGATTGGCATATGCTGAAAATTATCTTTTGACTTTTGCCTGCTTACTTGAGAAGCCTGGTGAATTGGCCACTCAAGTCTCATCAAAGTAATGGGCTTACAGAGCTGACTGATCATACACTTCAGTGCAAATTTAATAAATCCATGCAAGTATCAGGAATTCATACTCTGAATAAGACTTGTATTGTTACAGGCACCAATTTTTCATTGACTGAAAACACTAAGTCTTTTAGCTCAGCTCTTTGATTTGCTCTTTCTTACTTAAGAAATTTAACAACCAATTATTATTTTTATCAATCACGTAGTTTTTTGCCAAGTGGTAACAAAAAGTTAAATTAATCAAGTGAGAGATCATTATTCAATAAATTTTTACACAAATTTGATATGCTATTCTACTGCAATACAAGGTCATTTTTTAAAATTGGAATTATAAGTTGTTTCATTAACTTCTGCATTACATGGCACTTGAATGTTTTTTTAGATACTAGATTCGGATAACACTTTTAGAGTTTCCTCTCTCTCCTTCTCCTTCTCCTTCTCCTTCTCCTTCTCCTTCTCCTTCTCCTTCTCCTTCTCCTTCTCCTTCTCCTTCTCCTTCTCCTTCTCCTTCTCCTNCTTTCCTTCTCCTTCTCCTTCTCCTTCTCCTTCTCCTTCTCCTTCTCCTTCTCCTTCTCCTTCTCCTTCTCCTTCTCCTTCTCCTTCTCCTTCTCTTTCTCTTTCTCTTTCTTTCTCTTTCTCTTTCTCTTTCTCTTTCTCTTTCTCTTTCTCTTTCTCTTTCTCTTTCTTTCTCTTTCTCTTTCTTTCTCTTCCTCTTCCTCTTTCTTTCTCTTCCTCTTCCTCTTTCTCTTTCCCTTCCTCTTTTTCCCTTCCTCTTCCTCTTCCTCTTCCTCTTTCTCTTCCTCTTTTTCTCTTCCTCTTCCTCTTTCTCTTCCTCTTTTTCTCTTCCTCTTCCTCTTCCTCTTTCTCTCTCTCTTTCTCTCTCTCTTTCTCTCTCTCTTTCTCTCTCTCTCTTTCTCTCTCTCTTTCTCTCTCTCTCTCTCTCTCTCTCCTTCTCACCTCTTACTTCTTCTGAAATGCTGTTTTCTAATAGATATATCATAAAACTCTGCCTAGCGTGCAACTATTTATTTGGTTATCTTCTGAAATTTCATATTACCTCTACTACCATCCAAATGAGAGTTGTGTTTGAATTAATTTGTGATACCAGAATGTACGATCCTTGAGAAAATGTCAGATACATAGAGATTACAGTGAAGAATATGTGACAACAGCTCAAAAAGCTGAACATCATTAGAAAAATTCTGATGTCCCATGATGTCTACTGAAAGTGTTCTACTTCTTTGCACTGACTTGCTGTTTAGGTCAAGCTCTCCATTCTCTACAGTTAATCTTGTTTATTTTTCTGAACTACATTTCAAATGGCAGTAGGCTGTCAAAGACCAAGGAAACTGCCTCAGAATTGTATGAAATTCGGTATCCTTATCAGATATTTATCAGATAGAACAATATATAGATGGCTAATATAAAGGTGATACTTGACTGAATGTACTTCATCACCTGAAAAAGATACACAAGGAATCATAGAATCCTTAGAGTTGGAATGGACCTTTAAAGGCCATCTAGTCCAACTCACCTGCAATGAACAGGGACATCCACAGCTAGATCAGGTTGCCCAAGGCCTGATTCAGCCTTGCCTTGTAAGTCTCCAGGGACAGGGCATCCACCACATCTCTGGGCAACCCATTCCAGTGCTTCATCACTCTCATTGTAAAAGACTTTTTCCTAATATCTAACCTAAATCTCCCCTCTTTAAGCTTGAAACCATTTCCCCTAGTCCTATCACAACAGACCCTGCTAAAGAATCCGTCCCCTTCTTTCCTGAAGCTCCCCTTTAGACACTGAAGGGAAGACTCCTAGCAGGTCACCTCAGAGCTTTCTCTTCTCCAGACTGAGCAGCCTCAGCTCCTTCAACCAGTCCTCACAGGAGAGATGTTCCATCCCTGTAACTTCAAAGCTGTTGTTAACTAGTTAAATGTTGGAGTAAACTCAAATACTGAAAGAGGTAGCCCTGCATCCTTTACTAGACATTCATCAGCATTGCTTTCAACTAAAATGTTTCAGTGGTGTTTTTCTACACTGTTTCTGATTATCCTAGTTATTCCTAAGAGCAATTGTATTGTGATATAAAGAGGATAGTTTCATTTCAATGATAAAATTCATTCACCTCTACAGAAAATAATGAATATTACAGACCACCTGGCCTTCTGGCTCCTTATGTTTGCAGGTAAAGTGATGCTGAGAATATTTAGCTGAGAGAGATTTCTTTGGCAAAGGGACTTCCCTCTTCCACACAAACCCTGGGAACAAAACTAAAGTCAATAAGCACCCTACAGCATCTACTAGTACTTGTTAATATGTTTTTGACGTCATTTTCCTGCTCTGGTAGGGAGATTGAACTAGATGATATTTCAAGGTCCTTTCCAATCCCTGACACTCTGTGGTTCTGTGATTCTCTTATTTTGAATGTGGTGAATGTACATGTGTATACAGTCCACATGGTATAATATAAGATAATTAATAATATAGCTATGTATGTTTTTTGGTGCATAAAAATATGATTTCTCTGTGAGTCTATTTAATATATAATGTAATTTGATTAATATGTCATCAAAATTTCCATGACAGAAGGTTATATTTCTCTTTTCACAACAATTGCAGGGTTCTGCGCAGGTGAAGATATCTCGCTATAATTGCAAAGTGGCTCAACAAGAATATATAACAAACATGAAAGGGAAATCTAAAGTTAATAGTATGTAAAGTTTAAGACCTACATGTGAAAATAGTAAATTGCAGATGTTGCAATATGTGATAAGGGAGAAAATGGGAGTTTACAGTAAAAAAAAATCTTTGATAGCACAAAATGGTACCTGTAGCATGAAGCCCCTGTGAAGGCACAGTCATTTTTTGCGAAAAATGACTGAATTTTGATAACCTTATTGAACTCAGTCACCTCACTATCAAATATGATAGATAAATGTTTAAAATAATAGCAAAAAAACCTACTAAAACCTAAGAATTTGACAAGGCAGACATCTATTATCTGGCAGATTAAACAATGTAAAATATTGTGAATAATTTGTACTGCTTTATTGAAATGCTGGATTTTTCCCATTGTTTCCAAATGTTAAATGATAAGAATATGTCAAAGAAAAAAGTATACTCTTAATTTAAATAAGATCTAATAAAAATGCTGTTGCAAAATTTTTAGTTAAAAAAATACTTTTAGTTACTAAATTAGTTTACTATGGAAGAAAAATGCTTTTATAACAAATTTGCAGGGCATGATTAGTAGAAGAACATATACTGAGGAGTGTTTTGAATGACTGAGTCATGAACTAAATTCTGTTAATGTTCTATTGATATTAGTCAGAGTGTAATAGAGATACCGTCAGATTGCCATAGCAGATTGCCATAGCAATCTGAAGGAAGAGGGAACTACTTTTTCTCTTCTGTCACATAGTGCAAGAAAAAGTTCTTCAATACAATGTTATGAGATATTTAGCAGAAAATGTAAAAGATCTGTTTTTATGGAACCACATTACTTGACAGTGCATTGTGGCATATTAACTATGAATACAATAATAAATCAATAGGAAAAATAAAGACTCTTGAAAAATTAATGTATGAGCCACACCACTGAGAGTATTTTTGTCACAATATAGAACCTGCCCCAGTACTCTTCTGCAGCTCAAGAGCTCTTTTCATACCTGACATCTTTAAAGCTACTGAACAAATTGTAGCAGTCATGAAATGAAGTTAGAGCCAGTGCTACAACCGAAGTTAAAATACATTCTAATTGATTTATTAGAGGAAACAGCGAAAGGCAATAAAAGTATACAACACGTTGTCTCTCCTGGTATCGGCCCATTTAATTAAGCTGAACGAAGAATAACACTCCTGCCAGGTGTATCCATCCCACTGATAATCCCCAGTAGTGCTTTATCTACCATTTAGGATTTTTGGGGGGAAAGCATTTTAGGGAAAAACGAACAAACACAGTAGTGATTTTATAATACCTTATTACAAGACATAAATGATACGTCTATAAGAAAGATATCACTATGTGAATGCAAATGTTGTCAGTTTCATTAATCCTCTGTAGTTAGACTTATATAAACTTTGAAAACCTTTGAATTGCTTAAAAAGATAATCTCTGAAACAAAGTGTTTAAACATATTGACAATGTCTTATTTCTGCTAGAAAAACTTATTCTTTCTCACACCATCTCTAATAATGATTGGTATCTGCACAGGAATATGTGAGGATGCTGGTCATATATTTCAACAGAATTCTTTCTCATTACTGTTGGACATCTGGAATCTAAAAGTATGTGTTGTATATTCCTGAAAACTCCATTTATCTCATCCTTTGGAAAAAAAACTTTTTTTTTTTTTTTTTTTTTACCATGAACGGTCTATTTTAAGTCAGATATTGTTGACCTTCACCATAGCTCAGTTTTGCTCCTGTATAATATTTAGCAATCAGTTTATATCAGTTATATGCAACTATATACATGAAATATATAATTAATGGTATATATAATTATTACAAGTAAGTAATTTAATGATAAATATTATTAAAACAATTATATAATTATGTATATTATATGCTAATGTATTTTTTCATATTATGATGTATTTCATATTATATGTATGTATGAAATATATATACATATATATATACATAAATGTGAAATATGTATATATTTCGTATATGTATATACATATACAAAATATATATACATATATATTTATTATAAATATATAAATACAGCATTTCATATATATATCTATATGAAATACAGCATAATATGAAAAAATAATATAAAAAAATATAAATTCCTTCCTGCCAGGATGAACCCAAATGGATGCCAGGTCCTTATGCCAAATATGTGTGAACTGGTCCTAAAGAGCAACCTGGTCTTGTACCAGATCTGGAGGATGGTGGCCCTGCCTGTGGCAGGGAGGCTGGGAGTCAATGATCCTTGGGGTCCCTTCCAACCCAAGCCATTCTATGATTCTATGACTGTATGACTAAACAACTGTCTGTAAAGAGTTCACTGTGAGGAGAGTGTTGTTCTCTTTTCTCACATGACGTATGATAGAAAGTGAGGAAATGGTCTCAAGTTGTGCCAGGAGAGATTTAGATTGGATGTTAGGAAGAATTTCTTCATTGAGAGGGTAGCCAAGCACTGAAATGGGCTGCCCAGGGAAGTGGTGAAGTTCCCATCTGTGGATATATTTAATAGATGTGTGGATGTTGCACAAAGGGACATGGTTCAGCATCCCCAGAGATTCAGTAGATCAGGTTGATGGTTGGGCTTGGTGATCTTGAAGACCTAGATGATTCTGTGACTCTATGGTTATATGAAAGCTAGATGAACTACTAGGCACAGAGGGCTGTGATCAATGTTGCAAAGATTCATTGGAGGCTGATAGCTTACAGTTTACCCCTGGGGTCAACACTGGGTCCAGTCCAGTTTAGCATCTTCATTAATGATCTGGATTATGGGGCAGGATGTACCCTGAGCAAAGCTGCAGATGACAGAAAACTTGAAGAAGTGTCTTTCATGAGCAATCTACTGTAGGGAACCTGTTTCAGTAGGGAGATTGGGCTTGACAATCTCCAGAGTTCTGTTCCAACCCCTACAGTTCTTGGTTCTTTGATTCTGCTTCTAATACATCAGAGGATTGTGCTGCTATCCAGAGGAACTGGGACAGGCTGGAAAATTGGCTGACAGGAGTGTCATGGTTTTATGATTTTTGGTTATTGGTATTCCACATCATAACATCATGTAGTGTATGTACCTGGTTCTCAGAAGAGAAGGACTACTACATTCCCCAGGGGACTTTGCTCCTCTGTTAACGTTTCCGGTCAGAGGGAAAGATAAAAACTTGCAGATCACAAGACCTCCCTCTCTTTCCACCCGTCTCTCGTCCTGGCAGCATCTTGCTCCCCAGCCGTCTTATCGTCAGTATTAGAGTAAGGCCTACTTTGACTTTTGGACATTCTTTCTCATTGTATTGGATTTATTGGCTTAAATTGTAATTATATTGTATTATAGTGTGCTGTTTTGCATTCTGATATCTTATTTAGTAAATTAGTTTGTTTATCCTCAGATTGTTGCTGCTGTTTTTGCTCTCAGGCCTGTCTCCCTACCCTTCTTCCCTTTTCCCTTTCCCAGGGCGTGGGTCCATGGGTCCCTCGCCCCATTCGTCACAGAACCGGGCCGAACGCCTCTAAACCGTTGACACAAGAGCTTCAGGAAGATCAACTATGAGAAATGCAAAGTCTCACACCAGAGGAGGAGCAGCTTCAGGCACCAATGCTGGGATCCACTGAGCGCTGAAGAGAAGGAGTTGGGGGTTCTGGTGGACATCAAATCAAACAAGAGCTAGTAATGTGCTCTTGCCACACAGAATTGCATTAAGCAAAGTCTTGTAAATGTGTCGAGGCAGGTGATCCTTCCCCTTTATTCAGCACAAGTAAGACCACACCTGGAGAGTCCAGTTCTGAGCACATGGGTTGAACTAGATGAAAAGTTTGACATGGCGTTGAACCAGATGAAAAGTTTGACGTGAACCAAAAGTGTATTTGCAGCTTGGAAGGCCAACTAGACTATATCCTGGGCTACCTCAAAATAGAGATGGCCAGCAGGGAGAGGGAAATGACTGTCTCCCTCTGCTCTGCCTTTGTGAGGCCCCATCTGGAATATTGTGTCCAGGCCTGGGGTGCCCCCATACAAGAAAGACATGGAGCTGTTGGAGTGAGTCTAGAGGAGGTCCATAGAGACTTTCACAGGGCTGGAGCACCTATCCTATGAGGAAGGGCTGAGGGAGTTGAGCTTGTCCAGCCTGGAAGAGGCTCAGGGGAGACCTCACTGTGGCATACTAGGAGGTAATTCTTGACTCAGAAGGCAGTGAGTCACTGGCACAGGCAGCCCAGGGAAGCTATGGATGCCCCATACCTGGAGGCATTCGAGGCCAGGTTGGATGGGGCCTTTAGCAGCCTGATTTGGTGGGTGGCAGCCGTTCCCATGACGGGGGTTGGAGCTCGCTGATTTTTTAAGACTTTTCCAACCCAACTGATTCAATGATTCTTTCATACTGTGATCTTCAGAGATCCCTTTCAACTTTGACCATTCAATGATTGTGTGGAAAAAAACTTTTCCAGAGTTTTCCTTGAAATGTTATGTAATTTAATGTATTCTGAACATCATAATATTCAGGGCTGTGCTTCTTTTCTGAAGGTTCAGGAGCTGCAAAGGAAAAGTTCATTATCAAAGGAGAGGTAATCTTTAGTTCTAGAATAATGAACTCTTGAATTCTTTACATTCAGTCTGCATAATGAGGATGTAGGCCTATTACTCCAAGTCACATGCTTTATTTGCATGAGCAGATAAGAATTTGTTGAGGGAAAGCTTTTGCAACTTCATTTTCCTTGCCTCTGAAACTCCTCAATATTTCAAAGTTAAACTCTGCTTTCAAAAGTTAAGGAAATACTGTTTTATGAGTGCAGAGAATCCTTACTAAGATATTTCTCCCTTCTCTTAAATACTAGGTGTAGAAATTAGAATAGATAGTAGAGTAGTGGCTGAGGCAGTCTACTCCAGGGAACCTGCTTTAGAAGGAGGTTGTACTAGATGATCTCCAAAGGCCCCTTCCCATCCCTATAACTCTGTGATTCAGTTACGTTGTGAAACATTTTCTGAAAAACTGAGATATCAGCTTTGTGCTAGGGGATTTTTGAGCATTCCTTGATATTCTGAAATGAAGAGAATCACAGCAACTTGAAAAAAGAGAAAACTCAATTTTTTTTTCTATTTTCATGTTTATGCATTTCATAAAGAATAAACTAAGTTAATCAGTAATTAAACATTCTTCAGTTTTCATTTACTTTGACTTAATTCTCAGTTTTCACACTACCTTCATGCAAATTTTCCATCACTTTCACAGAGCAAAGCAAAACTCCTAGCAACACTTAAATTGAGCACATGTGGAAAAAAGCACAGCAGGTCTAACCTTACTGAAGCACTGCTGAACATTATTATTCCTTCTTGATGGGACAAAATATTTAACAGCAGCCTCAGATATGAACTTATCATTCAGTAATTAAAAATTATTTTCTCCATGACAACATAATTGCACAATCACAGGGCTTTCAGCACATAACACTATTTTTTGAAGGTATTTTTAGCACTGTTCATTTAAAGTCCGAGTTGTGGTGTTGAATTAAGTAAAGATTCTTTTCACCTCTTCACAAAACTTTTTCCTGAGATTTACTCATATTGAATATTCTGTATTGCAGAAAATATTTTTCTGGTTTGAGATGCAAGAATCATAAAAAGACACAAAGGATGGGAGTTGTATTTTATTTTTGTAGGCACTGAATGCATTCCACATGCACTGGAAGGCTCTAGCAGTCTCTGAAAAATATATTTCATGAGATCTACTGAATCCATATTAATCATCAAAAAGATGAATAAAAGTATTGAACAAACGTTAAAGATAGAAAAGTGTAAGTGTAATTTGAGGTGATTGTAACCCATTCTAGTAAGTGAAAAATTCAAAGTTTTTTTTTTTTTTTTAAAAAAAAAAAACCTATATTTCCTAGTACATCAAGAAGAAACAACAAACTTCTGAATTTTTAAAGAAAAAAAATCCACGGGGAAAAAAAGTGCCACAGTGTATAGGCGTCTACATAAGACAGACTAGAAGTACCTACTTAGGATCATCACATATTTGCTCTCTCCTCTTGGAGCTTTGTCAAATGCATATTACACTAAAAGTAATATGTGCTCACAGAGATCTTCGTATTTAAGAGCTTCTCACTTTTCAACTTAAAAGTATGGAAAAATTCTTAATCAGTTGCACATGGAATGCCTGCTCTCTTCCTTTGTAGTCTGCTTTCTTTTCTTCCTTTCCTCTGTCCTTTTGTTCATGTCAGTGATGAATTTTCCTACTTTCCTTAGAAATCTCATCTACAGGTAATTAAATCTCAGCATTGTTAAATATAGCTGATCACTGTGTAAGATACAGAGGTATGTCTTTTATAACATGTATATATTTGCATAAATTCATATTTACAAGCTGCTCTGAAAATAAATAGTAAATGAACTTCATATATCTGTGAAATATTATTGCGGTTTATATATATATTTATATACAAGTATTCAAACACATAGAACCAGTGTTTTACTTACTAGTTTGAATAAGTCAATTTAGTTTTCTTCAGTTTAACTTGATGAAATTTTTCATTTAAAAAAAAAAAAAACACTAAAATATGCTGCAAAATACTTAGCTTGCAAAGAATTATCATCACTTTCCAAGTAGTTGTTGATTTATTTGTTGATATTATGTTGATAAGTCCTTCAGGTGGTGGTCATGGTCAATTCCATACGATTAGTCTTCTATCAGAGGTAGGCTTTTGCAAAATAGAGTGAGCAGAAGAAGACAAAAATACAGGAAATTATTGCAAATTCATATGGAAGATATTAAATAATATAAACATATTTCCTAATTATTTTGTTCTTGGAAGAGTACTCCTCCTCTGAGAATTAATTTTCTTGAATATGTCCACCAAAACAGTTAAAATACTTTGCCATATATACTCCTGAAATACATGTCAGTGGAAAGATGATTTAAAAGGATTTTTAGAAGTTTGTATTTAATAATCACAGAAACTATATTATTACCCAAGACCATCCAGATCTGTTGCAGGGGTAGGAGGAATCACAAAGGCATTTCTTCATTTTCTGCCCCAAAGCATATTCCATCACTTATAAAATTCCTACTATTATAAAGGAAATTGCAAATTATATGTTAATGGCATCAATCAATATAACAAACTATGAATAATACTATGTTTCCTGTTTCCCCTGAATTTCTACTGTAATTGCTTGATGATATGTTATTGAAATGACAGTAGAAGAAAAGTAATGGGATCTTCTAGTCAACATTGTAACAAGATCTTATATCTTAGTGCTAATTTTAGAGTACAATATGACATCTTTGTTTAATTTACGATCTCTGAATATTATAGAAGCCTTTTATTGTGCAGATGAAAGCATGTGTTTTTTTAGTAAAAACATGTATGTTGCAGGTAAAATTTCTTTTAAAATGACATCTTTTCTGGAAAAAAGAAAAAAAATGTTCTATTTCAAACAAATATATATCTTACTATAAATGTGTATTACTTTTGTAACTGGATTTAAACTTCTGCATTATACTGTGTAGTGGAATTACTGAGGAAAAAAACTGTACCAAGAATAGAGAAGGAAAAAAATGGTAAAGAATAAAAATGAGGTGGGAAGGACAAAGAAAAATGAAAGTAAATTATTATTTATTGAGAATTGAATGAAATATTTAACTCATTTCTTAAATATAGTTTTTCCAGTTATTTGTAATCTATGCTCTCCACCACCAATGATGTCTTATATAAAATTTACATTAATATACAGGATTACATAAGGCTGCATTCTACATTTGGAGGAAGGAAAAGCAAGACTGTCACTCTCAGAGCAAAAAACACACACATACACAAAAAAAAAGTAATCATTGAAATGGTCGGTCTAGCCCCACTCTGATTCCAGCAGCAGCCGCAAGAGAGAAAACATACAGGACCAGCTCCTCCTCAAGCTCCCCAAAAGCCAAAACCACTACATACTGCGGTCTTATGTGTTCTTTCAATAATACATCCCTGGAAGTTTTGTTTGTGACTTTGTCTAATCCCTTTTTATGCTGCCTAATCTGAACTATCTTTATCCACAGCACCTCAAGGAAGGACCATCCAGTCCCTGTGTAAAAAGACTCTTTCTATTACCTGTTCCAAACCTATCTTGTTTTAGTTTCAAGGAGTATCTCAGCTTTTAGTATTGAATAATATCATGAATGATATTATTATATGTTTTCATTTTCTTTCCATTTTCACAATTATGTAAACCTCAGTCATGCACTTTTCCATATCATTCTGTTAAAGTCCAGAATGGTCACAATGCTCTTTATTTTTCTATAGCCTCAGTGGGAACTACCAATTAACATGAAGGAGTACACAAAGCTCCAAAAGCTTCATTCTTGATGGGTGCACTCAAAGAGTAGCTGACTCATACTGTTCCAGAGAATGTACCAATAACTGATTATTTAATTTAGCTAAGAGGGGTGCAATTCTAAATGATAATTTAATTGAAGTGGACATCAGAGTATGTGCTAAGGATAATGGATTTAAGTTTTCATGAATCCTCAGGCATACAAGCCATTGTCACTCACAAACTATAGGTTAGTATCTACAGTAGTTCAAGAGTTCCACTGATTAAGCCTTTTTCCATTTAACACTGAAAGAAATATGCAGATGTCTAAGAGGAGAAATGACGTGTTTATAGCCAGTATACTAAAACACAAAGCCAGTGGCAGGAGTCTTGAATGCCAGTCTCTGCTCCTTGGACTATTTATGCACTGAAGTAATCAAGAAAGAAAATACATTCATGATGAGGAATAGAAAACTGGATGTAGTCTTATTCCTTTCTGCTCGTTCTCCTTCTGGGTCTAGAAGTATCACCTTCTTTTTATCAGTGCCCTCAGGTCAGACCAAAGGACACAGACTGACTGACCCACTTCTCCTGGATCCTCCCCCGTACTATTCTTTAGAGAGTTGTCCTGGAAAGCCTCTTAGAAGACAGGAAAGCAGTGTTTTGATCTTCTCAGGGTGAAGACATGACTTTAGTTAATTTAATCTGGGAAGGGCAGTAGGGAAGTTTCCCCAACAAGTTAGTGCCATATCTTCCTGCAAGAGATTTCAGAGTGGAGAAGAATTCTTCCATAGCAACCCTTGCTCTCTCTATTCTGGCTTTTCTTTAAGACAGTCTTTCAGAGTGGTATCCTTGCACTGATTTTCTTTTCAGATTCAGCCAATTAGGCACAGTGTGCACACATTCTAGGACACCTCAGTGTTCGCACCATGTCCAAGATTCTGGTGGGGGTCAAGTATGGAAGCTCAAATCTGGGAATAGTGGACAGATTTGTTTCCCCCAGTTTTTGACAGTTCACCTCAACCTCCTAATAGGTCATGGTAAGAAAGAACTTCCAGAATAGCTTGTCTTAGCCTCATGTAAGCCATCACAATAGTTTTGATAAAGTATTATTTAAGAATGTTCATTTCTTACTATAGAAAGCAAAAGGAGCAAATAGGGACTGGCTGAGATTTAAACACTTAACATCAGGATGAATGAAACCCCATGGCGATGAAATTTGTCTGTTACTATATCTAGCTTTTAAGATATCTAAAAACTTTACTAGAGTTAGACCATATATTTTAAGCCTTTTGTGAACTACTGGCTTTCTATTCCTGTTCCACAGCATTTGTTAGTATTATTAAAGCTTGTCAGAATTTGTTGAAAGCTCCTTTCCATTTTCTATTCTTTTAATAAATATATAACTAATATCAAAACAGGATTTTTGTAGGAACAACTAATTCCTTAGGGCTTTATCTTTCACACAAAACCTTCTGTTCCAAATTATACTATTCCTCATCAGTATCAATAAGATAGTAACTACACTCAAGAGCATACTAGAAGTTCAAAGGGGCTATTGGTCTTTCTAATAGTACAGAGAGATTAAAGCTGCTGGTGGTCTAAAGCAGGAAGCTTCATTTAAGCAGTTAAGAATGCTTTTTTTTACTCTGTCCATTTGTGTTATTTCTATGCTTTTTCCCTCATTACCGAGGTATCAGACTGCTTCAAATCCTCTATGCATTTATCCATTCAGCATGGCTGTGAGGTAGGAAACTCAGAGGAGCAATTAAAGGAGTCTTAGAGTGCTGTGCTAAAGGTATGTAGGCAGATAAAGATGAAGGTAGGGTCCTAGAGGGATTTTGAAAACCACTTATGGTTAGAATTACAGAGGGACTTTGTGTTTGAGAGACTAGATATCTAGCTGTTATTTTAGGTACTGCTGTCCAAAAGCAATTTGAAAGCACTCAGTTTTTTCAGGATTTTAAAGTGGATACTACTTTTGTCTTTACTTTCTTTGCCCTGCATTCCTCCTGTTTTCCTTGCTTGACCATCCCTTCTCTTGCATCCACTTCAAGACACAGTCTTTTTGCTCCTCTCTCTGCTTCTCATTCCTGACATTGCTTCCAACGGGCCATTCTAATGCCCTGCCCTTCAGCAAAAGCAGTTTAATAAATTGATTTTCCAGTGCTATTCCATAGTCCAAATAGGCTTGAGGGCCATAGCAGTGGTGTTGCTTCTGTTAGTCTATACCTTAGGAAAGTCACTTACCCCATAAACCCCATCTAGCTCAGAACAGTGTTTATTCTTTAGCCTCCTGAAGTTTCTCAGTTTCTCAATACTTTCTCCTGAAGTATTTGGTGTCAGGCAAGGGTAGTGTTCCTAAACTGTTCTGAACTTTGGTTAGTTTATTCAAATTTTTAGTTATGTTTTCCTTTTATGGTTTATATTTCGTTCAGGTAAAGTCTGCTGCTGTACATAAAATCACAGGTACAAATAAAGGGTAAAAATAATACAAGTGCTTTATATCTGGTGGTACAAATAGTAATATTTCTGGTGACAAGAGATAAGATTTGAGGGAATGGCATAAAGCTGCATCAGGGGAGGGTCATGTTAGATATTAGGAAAAGATTCTTCACCAGAGGATGATCAGGAACTGGAACAGGCTCCCCAGGGTATTGGTCACAGCCCCAATCTGTGGGGCGAGAAGATGTATTTGAACAACGTTTTTAGAAATAGGGTTTGAATTTTGAATGATCCTGTGTGGAGTCAGGAGTTACATTCAAAGATTTATGTGGGTCTCTTCCAACCCAGGATATTCTATGATTCTCTGATAAGTATTCAAACTACATCACAATATCACAATGTCTTTTATGGATTATTTAAGTAGTTTTGCTGTAGTATTTTTGTCTTTTTTTTGTTGTTGTTGTTCTATCAACTTTTCTTTTTTCTTTGCTAGGTTGAAATTAAAATCACTTATTTTTATTCTTGTCTGACTGCTTAGAAGACAGTATTGTTTGATATTGACTCAATATATGTGAATTTGTGACTTGCTTGACTGAGAATCAAGTGATCATAGTCATGAAATTATTCTTAATTTAAGAAAATTAAAGACAAATTCTGAATGTTCAACTTCAGTTTAAAATCCTATGGGTTATGTTAATCTGTATATCTGACTGATAATTCTCAAAAAAAAAATTCTATACAAATCTAATATTTGTGCTGTATTATAAAAGTTAAAAATTATTTCTGCAACCAAAAGATATGGAAAATAAAAGCATTCACTTCTTTACATGAGAATTTATAGTATTGATTATATATACAACCCCTCAAAGGATAATCCCTGAAAAAGAATTTTCTCCCTAATTATGGAATATACATATAAAAAAGGTCTTATGCAAACTCTAAGAGTGATGCTACATTAGACGCTCAAACTTAAGGAAAAGCTTTAATCAAGCTTGATCTAAAATGCTATTTTTTTCTTTTTTTCACTTCTTTTTTTTTAATTTGGTATATTAGAACCAGTTATGATGTTGGATTATAATGTTAACAAAAAATATTGGTGTTAAAATGGTTAGAAATTTTAGAATTCTGTTGGGGTAACCCTGTGTCCAAGTGTTTTCCTACAGAATTCTAGTAACATTTCTGCTATAAAAAATGGAGACTTTGTGGTTAAGTGTTGGGGTTTTTGCTTGGTCTTTGCATCAAAAATTTTTACTGCAATTCACTAGGTCAGCAAAACCAAGTGTTAAAGAAATGTTCAGTTCAAGATTTAGGTTTCTTTTATGGACAAAAATTCCATTAATAAATATAATCTATAGAAGAGATGTTAACACTTTTTTTTTCTTACTATGTTCAAATTGCATTTATTTTGGCAATAATTAATAATCAGTAATTTAAAAGAAAGTCAGTTTGATCAATATCTTCCCTCACATTCTTCCTCAAAAACAACCAAACAAGTAAATAAACAACCAACAAAAGATTTTAAAAGTAGTCAAAGGGCAAAAACAATTCTCCCTACCTGAGAATAATTTATCTTCTTACTGTTGAGATATGATCAGTATGATCTTGGAAAAGGAAAGTTTACTTATACCAAAACTGTATTCAGTTAAGAAAAAACTTACTATTAGAAATTTTACATTATTTACATCAATGTTATGTTTCATTTGCATTTTAATGGTTAAGAAAAAGTCTCATCCTATTACTGACTTTCAAATCATATTAAAAATGCCAGCTAGTCCAACATTGTGTAAAACTAATAAGATGTGATAGAAAGTTACCAGTATGATAAGACTTTCATATTGCATTAGCCCAAGAATAAAACTGCTACATGTTCTATTCACACTCTACACTGTCATTCAGTATTTCTTTTCTCTATACACAAAAGCCTTGCAATTTTTACTACTAAATTATTATCATTATTGTTTTTTTTCTCATTAGAAGTGTTCTTTTATTATTATTAATATTTAATTGTTTATCTGGACTAATAATCATTTTATGACTAGACTCCTGAGATTTCAATTATAGTAAATTATTGGCTTTGCGCAGATTAGGTTATATAGATATATATATAGATTTTGAGCATATCAGGCTAAGTATCCAGCCGAAGCCATGCAGGTTGTGAAGAGTCATGTAAGGAGTGAAAAATAAGATGAATCACCTCCTACCATACTGTCTTTCCAGCACATCTTTGTTTCGATAGACTCAATATGTTCTGTACAGGAAACCCTGTTATTGGGTCATCCAGAATGCTTGGAGCTATTTAGTTTTCTTTGGCATTTTCACTGTGGCAGCTTCACGATACTGTAGGAATTCTGTAGAACAAGGATATAATCAGGAGTAATTGAACAATTTCTTAAAGATGTTGTAATAGTCTAGATATGGATGTGCTTTCTGCAATGTATTTAAACTTGTTTTTAAACACGTTTTTAAACTTGTAAAAACTACATATTCTTAAGAAAATTTGAACGCAATATTGTAATTATTGCTAAGAATATACAATTTGAATTTTTATTTTTCCTTCTTGGATCCTTCTTTTCTCCTTCCATTTTCAATAGTAAAAAAAAAATCTATCAAAGTATTTGATTAAACATTATTAGTTTGCAATTCCATGACTATAAACATTCTCCCATGTCTCTTGGATATTTATCTTCTACTTAAAATGTTTTAAAACTACAAATATGCATTTATTTGTGTTATTAAAAGCTATTCTTGTCTACATGTGCATATGTAATTCAGACCTTCACTAGAAAATCAAAAAAGCAAAATGAACCTATTTCCTGCTGATTTCCTTTAGAATCAGTAAAATTAATTGTGATGTCCATTTCCGAATGACGATAAGATATGACCTAGCTGAGTGTATTTGTAAAATAATGAAAATTTTTGGTAAAAAATGATGAGTAATGCCTTAATCTATATTAAATGTGCAGCTGTACAACTTTTGATTCAGGATGTTTGCTACCTTCATATCATTGCAATTACTATGTTAAGATATTTAAGTCAGTTTTCCCTAGGTCAGTGACCATTAACTCATGCAACTTATTGTTTGATTCCTTGCCATATTCCTTTCTAGGTTTTCACATCATTAAGATTATTGCCAGTTTTTAATCATAAACCCATTCTCAATTCTAAATTTTCTTTTAGATCTCTCTGTCATTTTCATTGCATTATCTTTGGGTCATTTCTCATCTATCAATCTGGCTATTGCTACAGATAATGAAACTGATAAAAAGTTTTGACATTTCCATGTTGGATTTGGGTTTTTATTTGCTTATTTTTATTTTTCAGTTGTTTATTTAATGTTTTTAAATCTTATTAATCAAGCATTTTCTGCCTACTTGGGTGTGAATCAGTTCTGGGATAGCCTATCACAATTTGGCTATGATAAGTGGATGATGATAAATTAATATATTGAGTGAAATTTCATTTGACTCCCAACCATATCTGTTGACACTTTTTAGCTATTTACCTGTTTTGTGTAGAAAAAAAAAAGAACAAGAACTAACTAGCAATAAAAAAGACAAAATTTCAAATAATTTATATTTCTTTATTTATTTTTATATTAATTTATATTCTATATTTCTCACTTTAACACTGATTACTGCTGAATTGCT
This sequence comes from Numida meleagris, assembly GCF_002078875.1. Classification (NCBI taxonomy): domain Eukaryota; kingdom Metazoa; phylum Chordata; class Aves; order Galliformes; family Numididae; genus Numida; species Numida meleagris. The sequence goes on from NC_034409.1 coordinate 125,576,390, forward strand.
TCATTTTTTGCCTAAATTAAATATATTAATTAATAGTTACTTACATCTTTCAAAAACACTTTTTCATTGCATACAGAGAAGACTTGGAGTATATTCTTTAAAGTAAAGAGGTTATTTGATGAAGCTTTGGTCATAAAAGCCTGTACTGTACTGTTTTAAATTTCATCTATACTCAGACAGCTGCTGATAAGTTTCTCAAAATAGCTGGTTGTCTGCATGCAAGCAATCAGGCATATCTCTTCTATTCTGAAAACTGCTTAATGAGTTTTATTACTTATTAATGCTCAGACAAACATTAGAATCCCTCTGGTCAGATGAATCCAATGACTTCTGCTACCAATCATTATATCTGCAAAATCAAATGTAAAAAATTGTCTGTCTTTCTACAGTGCTAGTCTCAAGCTATCAGACATTTATAGGACTCACCCAAAAGCACAAATCTCTTATTTGAAAACATCTAGTTGGAACTAGTCTATGAGGTTTTTTGGACATTGTCTTCCTTATGAAGTAAGGAGAGGAAAACCTACAATTAAGATCTGTTAGGTGCAGAACTCTGAATTCATCTTTGCTGAACTTCATGAAAATTTAGACCCATTTCTGAAGCCTGTCAAAGTATCTCTAAGTGTCCACCAGCAAATTCCCATATGGTTTTACCGCAGTTTGCAGAGTGCATTCTGGTGTGTTGCCATCATCACTAATGAAGAAATTGAACAATGTCAGTCCCTGTACATATCACTGATGGAACTCTTCGCAAGTAGGTGGTTGGACTTTGCATTATTGATCCTCTCCTCACTTTCTCAGTCTGATGATCTAGCTATTTTTTCTCCGACCAGTCAACATCTCCCTAACTTTTGAAAAATGATGTTATATGTAGATCATGTCAAAACCCTGGCTAAAATAAAAGTAAACATAAATCCAGTGCTCTCCTCTCACTCACACAGCCAGTTATTTCAGCTGTCAGTGAACAGCCAGAGTGGGGCAGTCCTTGAGGAATGATGATATGGGTACCTGCAGTGGTGGCAGGGCAGTGCTATCACTGACAGGAAGCCATCCATGGCACCCAGTGGTGAAAAGGTGTGACAGGGACAGGATCCTGCCACCAGGAAGTAGTTTTGAAGCAAGGCATATTGAAGAGTTAGTTGAGGTTGAGCTGGGGACCACGTCAGAGCAGCAGGGCACCATGCTGAGCAGGTCTATCAGAGACAAATGGTCCAGGTCTGAGCTGAAACTGGGCTCCTGGATCCACACACAAGTGTGCAGAAGTCCCAGGGGAGGCTGGACTGGGACTCCAAGGGCCCTGATACTGGTCCTGCTTCTCCTTGAATATTATCTCAGTACTTACTCATTTTTTGTAAAAAAAAAACTTCCCTGCCTGACATAACTTTTTAAATAAGGCAGAAGGTGATCTCAAAAAGAATGTCCATTCTGATGTGTCCTGTTCATCGCCACAGATTTTCCCTTAAACTTAGCCAAGTAGCCCTAACTCAATCTCAATCATAGAGGATTATTTTCCCTAAACATTAGTGATAGGAACAGAGATTATACAATCTTAAGACAGAAACAACTGAGTCAAATTTCTCAGATTGTGGTGCTCAGAGCACCACAGTCTTTTTTTTTTCCTGTATTTTATTACAGTTTCCAACTCACAATATCAATGATATTCCTTTTTCTACTAGTGAAATTATGGAAAACTTCTTGCTCACCTTTGCATCCAAAACAGTCCCAACTCTTTCTGCCCCAGCTCTTTCTGAGCTGTGTGATCCCATGGCAAATATAGGCTGTCACTGAGCAATCCTGAGCATGGATAGACAGACCCCAAGGTGGGTAGGTAGGTTGATTGCAAAGTTTATTTGTGTATTCAGGAGTTTGATGTATCGGGTCTTAATTTTCAACACACTTGGCTCTTCTGAAAGCTGAGGGGTTTGGTCTGCTAGTTGCTTTCCTCACTTTTCATAGGATCTTAATATCCTCTTGATTACCTATTTAGGTCCCTGTTGCAACGATCACGCCGAAGTCACCCGCTGTACCAATATGGTTATCGCGTAGTGCTTATTTATTGCAATTCAACTACAACATTTATAGAGCATCAGGTAGGCATCACGCGCTACAACACTGTTAATTGGACAGCGGATATCATCACATAGGCATTCTTGCAGTTAGATAATGGTTAGCAGTACCATTGAGCACAACCTGGAGGCATAGATGTTTGACCTTTGAACACAGCAGCTGTTCCTCGTCTCAGGCCACCAAGGACACTCCAGGGATTACTCGAGCATGTTCTAATAAATATGCCCACTGTCCGTCAAATATTCCACCACAGGTCCCAGCTGCAGCTGCCATTGACTATCACATTCTCAACCAGTTCTTTTTGGGTTCCAGGTCAGAAAGAGCTCATCCTTTAGCCTGTTCATCCAAAATCTGCATCAAAAGAAAATATGATTTCAGAAATCTCCTGGACTGCTTATACCATGCCTTTTTGTCATCCCAGCAGATGCTACAGCTACTAAAATACTCTGTGAGGTCAAAGGGCTACAACTGTGCAGGGATTATTCAGTTGCTTAAAAAAGATTTCATTCAACTTCTTTTCTTGATTGGTCTGTCTCTAGCAGATGCTCACCATGCATGATACTCCCCTTTGGTTCTTAGCTAATCCTGAAACTAATACTCCCCAATGGTCTCTTGCCCACTCACTAACAGATTTCAATGAATTTCAACTTCACTTTTGTTTATACTATATTCCCACTCAACAATTGTTCTCTTTTTCCCATTTGTAAGTGGTGTTTGGGCACATCTTGGGAAACTGAGCCTCAACATGTACAGTGGTTGTTCAGGAAGACAGATGTTTTCACAACAAGAGCTCCCTGCCTTCTATTTCCTCTTTCCCAGCTTACTGCTGAGTGTGGCATCACATGGCTTGGAATATCTCTTTGTTTCTTTTTGGTCAGTTGCCCGAGTAATGTCTTCTCCTCATCACCTGACCACATCCAGTTTACTGTTGTCTTACTTTTCTTAGGGGAGTGGAGGAGGTTTTTGGATGAAGCCTTGGTGCTGTGCTCAGCAATAGCCAAAACACTAGTGTCATTTCAATCCTGTTCTAGCTAAAAGTGTAGAGAACAGCTCTAGATAGGCTGCTGTGGGGCATGCTAACTCCATCCTTGCCAGACCCAGTACATTTATACAGGCTTATAGTCTCACATTTATTTATCAGAATCCATGCACTTTAGTACCATTAAGGACATTAAGACTTCTTAGAGGGAGTACAAGTGTCTTACCCATTCACGCGGTGCATGCACACTAGTTCTTCAACCTCCCTTATCCAAAGTTCTATACTCCCTCCACATAAATAACAAAAATCTGATTTTTTTCCTTTTGACTGTACTCTGCATATGTAATGCAGTAGATGCATAAAAGTGGCTGAATGAACATGCGAATAAAAAATTGGATAATTTGTTCTCACACACAATAAGAATTTTTTTTCACATAAATTTGACTCCAAATATTACTTTTAAACAGGTAGAAGCCTGCATTTGTCATCCTCCGTGCTTAGAGGAAATCTGAATTTCTCACTTCACTAGAGAACTCACTACATAAAGAAAAGATCTAGACATTGGATTACTTGAATTCTTTATATAATAGATTATCTCTTACTAGCTCTCTAAGTGGTGAAAAAAATGCGAGTGATAAATACTTGTAACTAAGAGGAAAGTATCTAGCATTGTGTGAAAAAAGAAAGGGTGGTAGTGCTCTTAGACATCTACTTAAAAAGAACTGCTGACGAGAAAGGAATTATAGGCAGCAATGAAGCTAAATGTTGAGTAAAAGTGTATTATTCCCATGGCATATTCCTGAGGACAGAAATTGATGCTACCTGCTCTTCTGATATTCTAGACTAAAAATGCTGTCAGGCATGTTTCTTGAAGAGAACTGTCTGGAAAATCATGAATGGACACAGTTATTTTCTCTCCTTGTCCACTGAGTGGACAACTCTAGGGTACAGTAGGACATTTCCCTCTAAGATTGAAGGTAGGACATTCCAGTGATACAAAAGCCAATGAATGTGTAGCTATTGTTGGGAATGCATTATGGAGAGATGAGTATCTATGCTTGATGTAATAAGGTCTTTTAGGTCTGGAGTAGTTTTCTGAAAATATAACATTGGCCTGGGATCAGAGTGAGTAAAAGCTGAAGATTACAGAAATTATCCATTCTTGCTTTATACTGGAATACTGTCCTGAAGAATTAATAACTGAAATCTGAGATGAACTTTATTTCTTACTGTGCATAGCACAGTCCCTACTGGATGAGTCAATATTTAAAGCTTGACCTCTTTTGGGGGGAATATACATATATGTATTTCTGTTAATTTTCTGCCTTCCATTTTCCAGCAATAAAGCAATACATTTGAGCTTTGATTAAAAGTCTATTTCCAAAAAGATTGGAAATATATTAGATGTTAGATATCTAAATCATTTTTTTTACCACTCTCAATAATTAGATATGAAACTGATAGTTCTCACTAAGACTGCAGTTTTTCTGTAGTTTTTTCTGCTGAAATTTTGCTAACTACTGCAGTTTAAAATCTCAGCTTTTATTTAAAAAACTACAAGAGAAAAATAAATAAACGTTCCCTCTCCCCCCACAAAAAAATAAGGAAACAAAAGGAAAACAACAACAACAAAAAACCCCACATTTTCCAATCAACATTTCTAAGCCAGCTCACGTATTTGAAGAGAAAAAAAACTCAAAGAGGAAAACCTTGATGCTTACAAATTTTGAGCTACCTTTGTATGCATGCTTCTGTACGATCAAAGCCAAGAACCCACACAAAATACAAATGCAGTGTAGCAATAAGAACCTAATTCTAGAAAATGACATTAGAGTCGTTCTATAGTTCCTGTTGTTCCAGTCATCTCAATCTGCTTCTTTTCTTCTGGTGCTACCATTTTAGGGTAATGTAAAAAGAAAGTTCAAAGAAATAATAGTTTGAGCAGCACTGTGTGTGAGAAAATAAAATAAAAACATGGGTTTTATTTATGGATTTTTTCATTAAGTGAGCTTGACGGAATGGAAAAACAAAAACCAACAAAGGAAAAGCCGAAGTAAGACATAAGTAAGATTGTATTGGTGTTGTGATCTTGTGTTTACTATAGATTATTCAGTGGAGCTTTGCTTCACCTTTCTGAATTCCTATTATGCAAAATAAGAGAATTCTTACTTAAGATCCTCTTGACTATGGAAAGCTTGCACTCTGGCATGTTTATGAAGACCTAAGGGTAAAATATTCTGCTGACTTAGCACGGCTGACTGCTGAGTGTTGACCTCCAAAATGCACATCCTCATGTGTTTTCTTGCAATACTGATAGAGGATTGTGATGTAAAATTGAGGAGAGGCTATATCAAATGACCTAATTTGTCAATTATTTATTGCTGTGAGATATCTTTGACAGCAGGTCTGGGAATATATGGGATTAATATAGGGAGCAGATGAACCCTATACAGTGAGTTATTTTCCATGATACATTTTATTGGAATTCACATCAGAACCATCACAATGGTAATCCATAACCCACAATGTGCTGCTGGTGAAGCCCATGCCCAGAGGCTACATCAATAGCTTGTTACATGAGCCTTCGGTGCTCACTCACCCTGCTAGTGTGAAAATGAGAACTGTGGGGTGAATCTTAATAGCTTCTGTCAGGCCTCTTAGGACAAGTGTTTGTATGACTGCACTGGCTTCTCATTTATCCTTGCTATCACCACCTATTCATCTCCCTCCTGGCTTTGAAGGTGAAATCCTTGATTCTCCTTCATCAGAGCTGACAGCAGCACCAAAGCTGTCTAGCTTATGTTACAAAACTCTCCGTTCCACAGCACTGAAACATTATTTCCTCAGGAAAAACAGAAAACAAAACAGAGCTGACTTTTTTTTTTTGTCTAGGTGAACCATTTATATGCTATGGTTTTCAAGGGGATAAACTTTTAGTCCTTTTTCTTTTCTGTTGTTTTGATATGGATATAAATGTTCAAATATTGTTTAGTTTACATGGAATATTTACAAGAGAAATTGCTTTTGATTTGTGGATTCCAATTTATCAAAAGCTATATCTAATTTTCATCTTTGGGTTGCTATCTTCTTACAAAGGTTGAACTTCAAATGTTTTTAAGAATTGCTCTAGTTCAAGAAAGAGGTAAGATGTTTCTATCAGTCTGTACCATACAGATGATCAGAAAAATAAATAAATAAATAAATAAATACAAAAACAACAAACTTCAGAAACTATTCCTAAAGAAAAAGAACAAATACTAACATGCAGTATATACTTAGAAGATTACAAAGATGGTTATTTCTCTGTATTCCATACAGATCATACTGCTTCCAAAGGAGACAGTCAAAACAAGTGAAGCAGTGGTCCCCAAACTCAGCTAAGGAGTCTGATTTTCACTGCTCCTGGACTGCAAGCTTGACTATTGAAATGCTTAAAACAACAAGTTCTTTACATTTTCCTAACTAGCTGCAGTTCATAGGTCTTCATGAGATTGTGCTGTTTAAAAATGCAGCAAAGCTTAGAAACCGTGACAGAAAATTATTCCACAGCCTAAATCATGTAAAAGACCAGAATGTGATGAAAATTATATGTTCTAACTTCAAAAACAGCAGGATCATGGAGGATAAGAGTATGTAATATAAAACATATTTTTAAAAATATTGAATGAAAATATCATCTTGGAATATGGACACTTTTCTGATTTCAATTAGTAATATTGTAATGGTGGACTCAAACTAATATTATCACATTTACACAGTTAGAAATCTTTCTTTTCATCCATTTTTCAATCTGAGTAGCTTCAACATGAATGTAAATGAAATGATATTCTTAAAACTGTATTGAGTCACAGCATTGTAGAGGCTACAGATAGAAGTGACCTATGGCACCTAAGACATTTAAATAATTTTATTGCTATGGTTGGATTTATATATATTTAAACTTGAATTTCATTTTTAACATTTTAATAAACACAGAATAAAAAGTCTTCCATTTGGAGGCTATTCTAAGCACCAGCAAGCACTATCTCACTCTCTCTTTTTTTAATTTATTTTCTGGATTAAACATTTCTGAATACTATCCTTTAATTCTTCTTTATACTTACTGATATTAATAACCTTTTATCTGTCTTGGATGTCATATAATAACTACGTTCCTCATTTGTCTTTACTTCTACAGTCAACTCATATTTAGGATGAGCTTCTTTGAGGAGCTTCTGAAAGTTAGATGTCCGTATCCACTGATCCTCAAAAGATTAATTGGATTTGCTCAGCTAGCATCTAACTTTCATTCTCTACTTTCAAGGCAGTTCTTCCACCACTTCTAAGCCATATAAAAATTTCTTGCTGAACTAATTACCTTTCAGCAACATGTACTGCGTAATTGCAGTGATATGTCTTGTTCATTTGAGTCATAATGATCATCTTACCTATTGCCATCCTATGACTATTAGCTTATACATGTATTTCCATATATTGGAAAAGATGTTTTTAACTCATATGTGTCCATTGTATGGAATTTCCTGTATTCCTGTTTCTGCCCATTGCCCCTTGTTCTATTGCTGCATGCCACTGAAAAGAGTCTATTCTCATCAACTTGACTCACACACTTTACATATTTATAAACAGTGATAAGATCCCACAGTGATTTCATGCTGGAAGACAATCAGGTTGTCAGGGAGAACTTAACCATGCTAGTTTTTCCTGCTCACCTTCTTCTCCTTCTTGTGACAGACTATAAGGTTTTTCCATGGGCTATAGCAAGGCTGACTAGCTTGTAGCTTTCCAAACAGTCCTTCTTACCCCTGTAAAGCATAGAGAAAGCCTTCTGCCTGTTTGCAGGGATTTTCCCTAGTCTCTGTGATCTCCAATTTGGACACTTAAGAGTGTGATTCTGTTTCCTAAAATTTGATTTCTAGTGATATTGTGTGCATTGTGTGCTATTCTGATCATCTTCTAGCATCACTTCATTGTTCTTGTGCTGTCTGTTACGCTTATAAAGATGTCTCAGATGTCCCAGGCATCTCAAATGGCTCTTAGCAACTGTGTCATAGTATTCAGTAGCTGTGCTTGGACCTCCCATGACCTGACAGTTTTAAGCAGTTGAATACTTAAGCTCTATTAATAAATACAAAGAACAGATTTCCCCAGGTTGCTGCAGGACAAAATTGAACAGCTAAATGCAGAATATATGTATTCTGTTGACATGGAACCACAGCCAAGCTTCACAAAGAATTTTGTTTTTGTGAATGCACATCTGGAAGAAGACATATTTTAATTCTGGTCTCTGTATCACTGATTATATAATATAACATAAATGAAGAATAAAATTGAATCAGTTATTTTCTTAGATAAATTCTCTAAGCAGTACGCTATAAATCTATACCCACAGTAATGAAAAATATTATCCTATGTCTTTTTATTTCCATTTATGTTCCATTATCTGTTTTTCAGTCTAACATCCTGGCCATGAAAAAGCAGTTTTGCTTTGGATGATTCTGTATTAAATGCTTACCTAAAATTTTGAGGCAGCATCTTTCTGTGGTGCTTGCAACATATTTGCAGCAGTGTTAATGTTCATCTAAGATATTTTTCCCACTTTGATTTCGTCGTTCTTGGTCCATGACTCTGCACACTGCACATTTGGTATTTCCTAAACATTGCTATGTATGTACTGAGGCACTGTAATTTTAATAAATTAAATTCAACACACACTATGGACTGTCAGGTCCCCTTTTCCTACAGGCAAGTTTTGCCTTTTTCCTGGCATATGAAGATATCAGCTTCCAAAGTTGTTAAGCTTCTGAGATTCAAAGTTCTTGAGCCACAGAAAATGATCTGTAATCAAACATCCATCTGTTTGGATTTGTTAACTTTGTGGAATTAAAAGTTTTGTGGGTCATATGTCACTTTAGTCTCTCATGGAAAATATTAAATACATCTGAAATGACTTCTCCTTCCCTACCTCCAAAAAAGGATTTCCTTCTAATGAAACATTAAACACTTTATTACATGTTTGGAAAAGAAGCATAATTAATAACTTGGAGTTTTCCTAATGTTTTCGAGAAATTTAGTTCTGCATTAACTTAGTTTATTTTGTTATTGAGTCCCTTATCCTTCTACTTCAATGACTACTTCCTCAAACTTCTCAAGGAAAAAAAAAAAGCTTTTATGTCTTCTTTCTGTCTTGTTCTTTGAACACATTTGTTTTCCAGAAGTTTCTTTGCTAAATCTTCTTTCAATGTATATGAAAGTGTCAATACCTAGATAGAGGATCCCTAAGATGCAAGCAACATGTTTAGGACTTAGCTTCATGATGTGATTTCCCACAATGATGCAATACGTTATGCATCACATTTCATAACTATAAGCACTGTAAAATGCTCATATTCTTAGTTTTGTCATTGAGCTCATATTTCCTGTGTCACTCGTTGCATTTCCTAGATTCCATTCACCTCTCATAAACAGTATATATAATAGATGTATTGTTTAAAATACTCTGAATATATTCTGAATTCCTCTTTTATAAATCCCCATAACCTTTTGTCAGTTTTGAATTTCTGCTATACATACGCTTCCTAAATGATTCTCTGAACTACTTGGCAGGAAGCAAAGACTTCATTTCTCAAGGTGGTATATTCTTACAATGTAAGAACTATTGATCTTGTTATTTTGAACCATAATATTTTTAGTGATATATCAATATTTAACATGAGCAGTTCCTTGAATTTCAAAGGTATATCCCTGATAAAATAGTCTGTACAGCCCCTCAAGTCAGCTGAATGTGGATTCTGTCTTCAGGCTGATGCAATTCCTTTTAGCACCAGTCTCTGTAGCTTTCTGTTATCTTCTTCTGTCTGTGGACATTGGCCTTTTTCAATGCTTTCCTTCATGACAAGTATACACAATGTTACACAGATACTTAAAGAGAATCCTTCTGGAAAAGAATGTACTATTGTCAAGGGTTTCATCTCTATGTAAAGCAGGAACAGATGATCTAGACATTATTTATTTTATTTCTCGACTTCCAAGCCAGACAGATTTTCAGGCCTGCCAATAAAAATCCAACTGTACTTGTATGCTCACAATTAATGGGAAAGGTCACCATCTGTCAAAACAGACAAAACCTCTTCCGTGACTTTACAGACTTTTATGAAGATGACAAGAAACATAAGCAGCTTGTTTTGTTTTTCATTTGACATGGCAATCATCAGTTACCAGTGACTGCAACTTATTTAATGAACTTAAAGCCCCAGCCACCATACCATTCAATAATCAGAGTATGCTATTCAATAATCAGAGTAAGCTATGGAAGACCCTGTACGTTAACATCACAACTTTCCAGGAAAAAAAAGCAAAAAAAAAGAAAGGAAAAAAAAACCACCAACAAGGAAGTTACAAAGCAAAGATGTTTCCACAAAGAACTACTTCTCTGGTCAAGAGTAGATATCTTTTTATTCTGAAAATGACAGACATGAATCCAGTTCTCATCAATGAACATAATACAGTGTAAGATTTTGTATAAGATGAAGTTTCCAAATACCCAGGATTCTTTATCTGTGTGAATATTCTGAAGCAGCTGAAAATCTTTCAAGACAATAATCACATAAATAGTCAGTCGCTGGGACAAGAATCAGTACTTAGGGAAATTTATCTTAAAATGACTAAGAAATACAAAATTCTTAAAGAATATGCTAGATGTTTATTGAGGTCTTGAACTCATTCAGAGAGTACAGCACAGCTAATCATTACTATGAAACAAACATTGGCTTGCACATGTCAGTGAAAAAGAATAGCAAATATAAAATGCTTGCAGGGAATCAGGGAGCGTAATGAACAGTTAGTTAAACACAGTCCTGTACTGCCAATGTTTTACTACGTGCATTCCTTAATCATTATTTGAATTTAACTGAAAAATTGATAGCAAGAATGCTGAAAGTATCTGACAGGTGGAAGTTTTTTGGTGTCGAAACTGCAAACTGCCCGTGATATTTGCTTTCACAGAGGCAATTAGTGAATCTTTAATGTGGCTTAAGTCAACTGTGAAACTGAAAAGTCAAACATCTTAGCAGGGAGCCATGAAGATCCAGCTCAAGGCTTCTGAGCAGCACAGTTGTCTTCTTATAATAAAGGCTGCCAATTGCACACAAAACAAAGCAGAATCTAGCATAAGCACTGTGGCTGGAAGGGGGATGATAGAACCACGGAGACCCATTTGAACTTCAAATGAATGGCGGAGGCAGCAATGGAGAATGAAGTATCTGGAAAGACCATTTTACTCAGCACCACCTGCAGCAGTAACAAGAGAGGACTTTGCAGAGATGAAGAAATCAGCAATACCATGGTGCAGAACATTGGCCCTAGGTAGCTTTGCTTGTGCTTACATTCATCATCAACTTGAGTGGCCTTAATGGAGAGCCTTTGGGGTCAGCATCCAGCTGTGACACACACACACAGCCTCCAATACAAGAAGTGTACAATTCCATAAGGCTGAACCTTCAGAGAAGAATGTAAAAAGGCTAATTAAAAATCACTGTTTCAACATTTCATATGAAGCATACACATCTGTTTAAGAAGATGCATGAAAGATACAATTAAAGTACATTTCTGAATTCAAGACCCAAAGGTGCAGTCTGCCTAGTCCAATTTCCACTATTTTAAATAAACTGCTGGTAATGTGGACTCTTCTAAACCTAACTACTCCAATGCTAATTGTTGAAGAAAGACATAAATTACAGGATTTCTAAGGGATGGTAAATGAACACTTTTATAAACTTTTTTTCTCTCTTGCTTCTCAGTTTTTCTCATGGAAATCTAACTGTAGGGTTATTTTGTGAATATGTCAAATAAATCCACACTCTCACATAATGTCCACGGATCTTGATGTGTTTGACCTTTATTAAATAGTTCTCTCACATCACAATGCAAAGGTGATGAGGAATAAGGTAATGAGCTAGGCTGTCATTCTGCCAAAGAGAAAAGTGAGAAAGAAATTACATGAAAAGCTGCTCAAGCGCTTTAGGTTCTAAAGCTTTTACTGTCATTCTTTTAACTCATAACAAACAATTTAATGTAGTTTGTCATGACCTGTAAATTTGTTCTTTGCTAAGTCCAAACACATTAACAGTTTGTTTGTAAGACTGAGAGGCTTCTGAAAAAATATTTCTTACACTGAAGTAGTAATTATTTATTTATTATCAGATATTATTTGATAATAATACATTACTATTTATTTCTATTAATTTTTATTTTTTGCTATATTTATGCTTTATTTTCTCATGCATGCAGAACAATAATGCATACCAGCATAGTCTGAATATGTGATACATGAAAAATGCAATTTCCATCCTTTTAATTGAAGAGATCTAAGAGCCCAGTAATGCTTTTAAAAACCCAAACAAAGGCTTTCAGGTTTTTGTTCTGTTTTTGATTTGTCTTCCAAAAACAGTAGGATCCTCAGACATTGCTTAGATGCATCACTTTCAAACATTCACCTTTTCCCACTCCAATGAGCTTGTTAAGAAGAGATCCAGAGGCATAAATGCAAATTTTGTACTGAACATGTTGGTCTCAAATTGTGCAGGAGAGGTTTAGATTGGACAGACAGAAGAAATTCTTCATAGAGAGGGTGGTAAAGCTCTGGAACATGATGCCCAGAGAAGTGATGCAGTCCCCGTCCCTGGAGGTACTTAACACATGTGGACATGTTATTAAATGAACGTGGTGTAGTGATGGGAGTCAGCAGATCAAGTTGATGGTTGGACTTGATGATCTTGGAGATCTTTTCCAACCTAGATGATTCTATGACTCTATGTGTTAGAGTCCCTTTTAGGGACCCAAAACTCTCTGAAGCAAGTTATCTAAGAGTTCATCACCAGGTAAGGGTACTTGGTCCTAGTAACAATAATGATTTAAGGCCATTGTTTCTAAGGAATAATATCTGGCTTTATTAACATTAGAATAATTATTCTTAATTCTTTCATTTGAAACAACATATTAGTCTCATCTTTGTCTCATCTCTCATCAGGAGAGAACATGAGGGCAGAGGTTGCTGCCCAAGCATTCTCTCACCATGATTGTAGTTAATGAAGCTTTTGTCTGAACTGTCTCAAACTGTACTTGTGTTACAGGCTTGGGGTCCTGACAGAATCAAAGAATAATAATAAAAAAAGGCAACACAAATCATTTATTCTTCTCTTTCACACCCTCTCCCATTTTAGGAGCTTTTTTTTTTTTAAAAAAAAAAAAAGTAAAGCAGAAAAATGGTGCAACTTTTAGATATGCAGTACTATACATTTAGAGAGTTCCAAATTTTAGTCGATGAATTCACTTGCAGAAGTCAGGTGAACACTATGAAGGATGAGATGGTGATTTGTTTAAAATTTATATTTAAACTTTGCTCAAGGAATTTTTTTTTTGCACAGTTTGGAATACAGTGATTCTAGATATTTGTAGAGCTAGCTAGATAAATAAATACAAATTCAATGTTCTACAAGCCCATATTCCATTTCCATAACTTATATGATGTTTGCTTTCTACTCATCTATGGCACATCTTCTCCAGATTAACCTGACCATGAAAAGGTAACAATGAAAATATTACCAAATTTGAAAGCAATTGTACATATAATCTCTAGTTGAAGGTACATACAAATTTTTGTAAACATACCAAACTAGTACTGGCAAATTACCTATGACCTTCTCTTAAATGTGCTTAACTTTCTCTATTATTTAAGAAGGATGGCCTAAATCCAAGCATAATCTCTGGTTTGAAAATATGCATTTCTTCTTGACAGAAGATCAGAATTCCCTCCTAGCCTGTCAACCCCTATTGCAATCCTCATGTGACCTATCATGGAAGTGCACTATAGTTTGGAAATTAGCCAATAAGGAAAAGCCATGTCACCAAAAACCATGTCTAAGTCACTTTCTGAACATCCGAAAAGAGGATCTCATAGCATCTACAATATTATATTTGCAATTTGTCATCCTTTATTCAATCATTAATGATGTTACAGTTAACCTTTACATGCCTCCAAGAAAGCTGAGGAGGAATGTTTAATTACATCTTAAAACAGGAACTGAGCTGTAAAATGGAGAGAATGCATAGCTAAAAGCAAATGTTAATAGTGTGAATCTCAGTCACTATACAGGAAGTCTGCAAAGCATGCGATGCTACTGATTCCAGCTAATGCAATTGATATTTTAAGGAGATAAGATTGCTACAGTTGTCCTACCAGTAGTTTGACATTAACCATTCCAGTTGCGGTGGCTGACCTGACTCTCCAGGTATTCCTTTAAGACATGGCAACTCAAGTTACCATTATGGTACTCCTCCTGGAGACAACCACAGCACAGGAGAGTCATCAGTTTTAGTATATTAATATTCCAGTCTAGAAGTAACTGGACAGTAAAGTTATCATTAGTGAAAAAGATATGATTAAACTATAGTTTTAGAGACAGCATTTGAAATGCAGGTGCCTGTTTGTTTCCCATAAGTGTTAATATTGAAGGCATCTGTGTTATCTCACTTAGATTCAATACTTTCAATAACATTGCAGTGTAATGGCCCAGGCTTACAAACAAAAATAGTTATTAACCCTGAGGTATACCTCTGCTTCAAATAATGCACGTGACAGATTAATGTCTGGCATTAACACAATCAGTGATTTTTATTAGTGCTAGTGCTCTGTCAGTCAGATCTTATCCATACAGATACATCTCAAATGAAATAATCCTTCAGTTTCGTTATTGAAAGAAAATGGAAGTCAGATAAAAGACATTACAGCTATTGAATCTCAGGAGTCTGACAGAAATTACACAGCTTCTTCTGAATACTAACATCACAGTACAAATAACACTTCAAGGTAATTATATTTGGAGGTCCAGAAGTGTCAGGTACTGAATACAGTAATTATTCTAGCTAATGAGGATGATTAAATGAAGGTTTCTATGGGGTGGATTGCAAAAATCTCTTAAGGCTCTGGAACAGACAAAAAAATATTGGATATAGATATATTCACACACACACACATATATATTCACCTACACTGTTTATACTCACATAATGTATTCAGATTAACCTTGTTACTTTCCTTAAGACATCTGTGGAATACTTTTTTTTGTTTTCAGCAGTCACTGCCATTTACTGCCATTTACATAGTATTTGTGGACACATCAGCAGCAACTGAGATACAGTGGAAGTTTCCACATTTGTGGCATAAGTAACATTCACTTCCATTTATATAATGCTTGGAAAATAAGCATAGGGAATATTTCATTCAGTACTGGCATAAGTCTGCAAGACTTCTTTCTTTTTTTTTTTTTTCCTTTTTTTTAAGAACTTCCCATAATTCTGATTTTGTACCTACGTTTTTTTTTTTCCAGTTCCTATTTAAATCAATAGAAATCATTGGATTTGCCAATCCAAAGCATTTTATTTTATTTATTTATATATATTTAATACACAAAGGACCATATTTAAATTTGTGCAGCTTCCAAAGAAATAATGTTTCTTCACTGAGCAACTTCAGAAAATTTTGGAAAAGTATGATGATGGTGGAACTGTAAAATACAATGTCATTGATATTTTTTTCTGGTTCAGTTAGCTCATGTTAAGTGCTCATAGTGGAGGGGTCAGCTATTTAGTCAGACTTGGATCTAGAGACAGGAGGCCTTGCAGACATGGGAACAGGAATCTCCCACATTCTGAAGCTTGCCTGACAAGGTAGTCCTAGAAGATGTTAATCAAAGCGACAGCTGCTTCTGCATATTTTCATTCTGTAGAGGTAGTAGACTTCTGCACTCTAATTCATGTGGTGCAGACCATCTGTGCATGATCATGCATTACTGAAATGAGAGGACGAAAATGCAGAAATGGCAGAATTGAGAAGGAAGAGCAAATGTTAAAGTAAAATTCACTGCAGAACATCATTACAGTGATCTGTCAGCTGCACAGTAATGCTATGATATAGCTGATGACAGAGTAATTCTGAAAAACAGAGACTTCGTTAAGCTAAAAAGATGCACTAAAGAATTCTGTTTGGGGTGCAACTGTAACAGCACAGAAGTCCTTCACGTAAATAGAAAGAAGGGACATGACTCTGAGCAGCTGAATTTGAGAGACTTTCCTCTAACTAAGGATTTAATTCAGACATGGCTGAGGGCAGGGTGAGGAGAGCCCAAGAGGGCAGGTCTGGGCAGGAGTAGTCAGGGCTGGTGGTGCCCTTGGGTCTAGCGGTGCAGAAATGTCATGATTGCTATGATAAGTACCATATTATGAACTGATTTAGAAGTCATATCAATTACATGGATATTGAAATGCATAAAAATATTTTTAGGAAGAGAAATATGCATTACTTTCCTATTAGTTAGATGAATACTGCAGCAGAAAAGTTCTAATTATAGAATCCCTTTAATTTAGACAGATTTCATACATTTTTCCCTCTTATTAACCTCAGTGCTTACCTCCTTTGCTGATATGGAAGCATAATTTACACTCACTCCCTTGTTTAATAGTGCCACTTACACACCAGGTGCACTCTACGGTAGTTCATAAATGTTCAGATCAGTGCTGTGGCACTGTTAAACATTGTCTGTATTTAAATTCTTAATCATACATACTCCCTTCCTACATTAAAATTTCTAGTAGTAGGAAGATCAAAAAGGTTGATAGGATTTGGTCATGCAAAACTTCCTTTCTCCCAGGTGACAGACAATCTTTAAATATGCCTTGAATAGTGAACAAGTGAATTTCAAAACATCTGGTCCAGAAAGTCTCTCTCCTTCATACCCTTGCACTTTCCTTTCCACAAGGAGAAAGCAGAGATATGCCAGCTGGAAAGCCATATTGTCTTGGATGACCAGAAATTCTGGGAAAGCACCACTTCCAGACTTTGCTCTGAGTCACATCAGTCTTTGACCCCACCCTTCCCCTTTGTCTGCTCTTTTGGTGTGCTCCACACTAGGTAGTCATAATGATTACTCCATTACACTAACTGATGAACTTAGATGACTAATTGTAACAGAGTATTATGCTTTAACCTGGCAGCAGCTCAGCACCACCCAGCCCCTTACTCACTACTCCCCCAGCTGGGATGAGGGAGAGACCTGGAAACAAGATGTGTTGAGATTAAAACTATTTACGAAAACAGAAAAGGAAAATGGAAACAAAAATGTGTTGATAACTACATATGCATATATATATTTATATGTACATATCCACAATACAATCACTCTCCACTTGCTGACCAATGCCCTGTTAACAATACAACTGCTCACTGATTGGCAACACATCTCACCACCAACACCCAATCAGTTCCTGACCAGTGGCCTGCCCCTCAGTCTACACGTCACAGCTTTGCAGCCTTCTACATTATGTCAGATGTTCTGGAATAACTCCTGCCCTAACTCAGGCCAGCTGTCGGAGCTCTCTCCCCAACCTGCCACCAAGCCATCATGGCGGTGCCTCTTCCCTGCCAAGTGGCCTGGCCCCAGGTGTGCTCCCATTACTCCTCAATAACAAAAACAGTGTGCTGTTAATATCTTTTCAGATGAAACCAGGACACAGAGAAACCTCCATGCAGCTCCGCTTGCACCTGGCCATTATGCCACTTGCATGAGTCTTGAAGTTAAGCAGCATGTTTACATATAATGCTCCTCTGTTTCACAGTAGAAATGATGAATTGAGCTGCTAAGTAATAAGAAAATCCTATGAAAACTCTAAGGACTACAATGCTGGCAAACCTCACCACACAGGATCTACACAGCATACTATGCCCTGACTAGAGTGCTATCCAAGACTGTAAAATTCAGGGTCCCCACTATTTGACAGGACATAAGATTGAATTACTTCTTCTATCCCCTTTTTCCTTCTCCTGTTAAGTCCAGTCAATGGTATTTTAATCAATATCTGACAGAATCTGAGTATCCTTCTTACTGGAATCTTGAACACTCACAACACTGCATTACAATACACATTTGCTGTATGTGCAAGTCCAGTACTGGTGCCAGAAGGTGCTTCACAGACTCAGCAGTCTGAGGGTAAAAGGGTAAAAAAATGAGTAGCAATCTCTATGGTGTATGTTCACTGCAGAAATTGACATATATATAAATTATCTTCAGCGATTGTTTCCATAGAAGCAGACAAGAACTGCCAAGTGTTGTAAGCACTAATTTTGTCTTTCCATGTAGAAATTAATTCATAAAATGAAAATCTGCCATAGAGAAGTTTGTCTTTTTACTTTTTTTTGCTTCTTTTTTTTCCCTGTGTATTTTATTCTACTGCACAGTTTTTCTAATCTAAGAGGAAACAAACTAAAGAGTACATCTGTACTAAGGAGCTAAAATGCCAGTAGGACAATGAGGCCATATGGCTTAAAATGGTTCACATCGATGTTATTAAATTCTTTTTTCCTCAAGAAAACTGTGGCTGCATACAAACTATTTGAAGGAGTCTCTGATTCTCATTAATTCCACACTTATATTCAGAAATCTTTGGGATTCTGCTGCTTTATCACAGAATCACAGAATGACTGAGGCTGGTAAGGACCTCTGGTAATCGTCTGGTCTAACTTCATTGTTCATGCAGGGCTACACAGAACAGGTTGCCCAGTATTATGAACAAACAATTTGTGAAGATCTTCAAGGAGGAAGACATCACAACCTCTCTAGGCAACTGCCAGTGCTTCATCACCTGCATAATAAAAATATTTTTTTTATGTTTGGAGATAACCTCCTGTGTTTCAGTTTGTGCCCATTGCCTCTCATCCTATCACTAAGCACCACTGAAAAGAGCCTGACTGTCCTCTTTGTACTCTCCCTTGAGATGTTTGCATACACTGACAAGCGTCAGTGCTCCCCAACCCTTTCCCACCACAAGCCTTTTCTCTGGGCTGAGCAGTCCTAGGTCTTTCACTCTTTCTACACAGGAGAGATGTTCTAGTCCCTTCATTATTTTTGTTGCTCAAGTGTGACTTCCCCTTGGTGAATCCTTGCTGACTATTCCTGATCATTTTTTCATCCTTCATGTCTCTATTATGTATCTATTGCATCATTCATGTATTTATATATGCTTATTAATTATTTATTAGCACTGAAGTGCACCTTTTTTTTCATTTAATTAACAAATAAGAGGACAATTTTCAGTGTCCTGGCACTGCTTTTATTCTTTTCTTTTCAATCCTGAGGCTATATCATTGTTCTGTTAGAAATAGTTGGGAGGACCTCCTATGATATACCATATCCTGCTAAATAGACAGAAAGGATTATTTACCCTGGCACTATCCCTTTGATTCTCGCTCTTTAGATATTTATAAACAGTGATGAGATCCCCTCTCAGCCTTCTCTTCTGCAGACTGAACAGTCCCAGGTCTCTCAGCCTTTCCTCACAAGGGAGATGCTCCAGGACTCTCATCATCTTTCTGGCCATCCACTGGACTCTCTCCAGTAGTTCCCTGTCTCTCTTGATCTGAGGAGTCCAGAACTGGAAACAGTACTTCAGATGTGGTCTCACCAGGACAGAGTAGAGGGGGAGCGACACCTCCCTCAACCTGCTGGCCACATTCTGTGTAATGCACCGCAGGTGCACTGGCTTTCTTGTCCACAAGATGACACCTCTGGCTCATGACCAACCTATTTTCCACCAGAACACCCATGACCTTCTCTGAAGAGCTCCTTTCCAGCAAGTCAGATCCTAATCTGTACTGATGCATGTGGTTATTCCTCCCTAGATTCAGGACTCTACACTTGCTCTTGCTGAATTTCATCAGGTTCCTCTTCACCCCACTCTCCAACCTGTCCTGGTCTTATTGAATGGCAGCACAGCCTTCTGTTGTGTCAACAACTTCTTCCAGCCTCATATCATCTACAATCTTATTTAAGTTGGATTTCAAAATCAACTACCTAATATTTTAGTAGCCAAAGATCAGATTTTTTTTTCTATCTTTTCCTTATTAATGAAGTTTCTTCCTTTGCGAATTGTTATTCAGAAATACGCTGTCAGAGAAACATCAAATATTTCCAAAGAAAAGGCTGAAGAGCAGGAGTGCAAAGATAAAAAGAATTTAAGAAGGAAGAATGCAGCAAGAATTATTAACCCTCTCCACAAATCAGCTTTCTATAGTTGAATCTGTACATAAATGGGATTTTGCCATATGCTTTTATCAAACATTTTTTATTAAACATTCTTAAGCACAACGTGAAAAATAGAATGTGTTACTGACACGTACAGATTTATTAGTAGGATCCACAACTGATTGTACGGAACACTAATAATAAAAGTTACACTTTGGGGAAAAAAAAAATGGAGGAGAGAAAGGAGAGGGAAAGGGCAAAAGACTCTCCATGGTGGCTGACATGAAAAAGCTATGACGTTGTTCCAAGACAAGCATCCTCCTCTGAGTGGGGCTTTCTCCAAAAACAAGAGGTGAGAGGGAGAGTGCCAACCACAGTGATGATGTTTTCTTTGCCTTTCATTTGGTTCCAAGCAATAGGAATCATGACTGTCTAGAACTCCCTTTTAATTGCCCTTGATTGTGATACTGTTAGCACTAGCTGGCACAGGTGAGAGCACTGCATATTGATATTTTATTTGATATTTTATTTTATTTTATTTTATTTTATTTTATTTTATACTGATATTCTGTTTAGTTTTTGTGTGCATATATTACTGAATGATGTTGGTCTAACGTTTAAAGCCCTTTTGCCTATTTTATTGAGTGTTTGTTTTTTTCCATATTCAAGAAAACTCATATGAATCCCACACCTAAAATCTGCAGAGCAAGAAAAGAGAATGGCAGTGTAAAGAGGAGCAATTGTCATGGCAGTCATGGCTGCTTCCCATGAGAACTCATCGTACCAGTGCTATTGGGCAGGTGAAAGCCCATGGGAATAGTAGCATGAAAGCAACAGCATTGGAAGAAAAAAGTGTAAATATAACCACAAAGGCACTGGGAAAGCACTTCTACAGCAGCCTCGGCAAAAGGTTAAATAGCAAATAGCACATCTATAGCATTGCTAAGGCTAAGGCATTAAGACACCTCAGGCACTGTGCAACTGCACCTGCTCTTCTATAATCTCGTTCATGATTATATTTTGTAACAAAGAGATTTGTTGTGTCGGTATTTACTGTATCTCAACAGATTTTGTTCAAGGCAAAAATATATTTGGCTTTCTCTGTTAAAGCCATTGTTTTACAAATTCTACGTAATAGTAATATAGAAGTACACCAAAATGGCAACTGTTCATTTTAGTCAGTGTATTAATTAAAATACAACACTACAGTCATGAAATATACAGAATGCATATCATCTGTATGTGTCCAGAATTTAAGGGTTAGCATTTGTAGTTCTGAATTTAGTTTTCCCTTTAAACTGGCTGTGGATTAAATCAGTATAGTAATCTAATATATTGAAATAAATAATATAAACATGACAGACAGCTGTTGTGTTACATTGAATATTAGTGCCAGAATAATCACAGTAACACAACATCTTGCTCAAACACTTTGAAAAATGAATGGAAGACTATTAATAAGGCCCAGTTTGTTAAGTTAGAAGAAGAATACTTTGAAATGCAATGTTTGTGCAGGTAACTGTTCACTTTAAGAGATTGACTGGGATGTTTGCTTGAGTGTGTAATGAGAAAACATTGACATTTGCAGTTCAGTTGTTTGAGAAGTTAAAACAGCAAACCAACAAGAAGCTAGGGTCCTGAAACTGCTTTCTTTGCTTCGTTTACCAGATCCAATTATTAAGAACTACTCCACAGTTTTTCATTTTCTCTCTGTTGATATTTAATATGATGAGAAAGAAACTTAATTTCAATGATCAGTGCCAGATTTTACTTTAAGTACTGATGCCAATACTTATTTTAAACTGATCTGATCATTCTTTGTGAATGAATCTAAGTAAGATAAGCTGTTAACAGAACCACAATATTTGTTGAATTTTTCATTCCTTTTTATTCACATTCTCTGTGCATCTTAAGTCTTTAATTTTTAACATAGAGTAAGAGCGTTTTTTTGTTTGTTGCCTATCTTTCATGTGTGTTTGTGTTATTCAGATATTTACTGCTTATTGTTAACGGTAGAAATATAAAGCTCATGACCCAGTTTTCGTCACAGAGATTTGTAAAATATTCCTTGAACTCTACAGAAACAGCACTCATAGTACTGGGCTGTGTCAGATACCTGTCTACTATGCTGAAGGTCTACTAAGGTCTGGGATAAGACTTAATCAGTATGTTCTACTCTCCCCTTATTGTTTGAATAACAAAATTAGGTTTCTGTGATGGGTAGCTAGATTTTCTCAAAAAGACTGTTTAAAGCATTTTTTTCCCTTTCTTTCTTCTTTTTTTCACCTTCCGATGCTGACAGTAAGTACTAGGAATAAGAAACTTTATAAAAGAGGATAACCATTATCATTTTAGTAACACATGTTAAAATCTATCCTTGTACAGAAGATATGTTCCAGCACAAGAGATTTCCTGAGCTTAAGTTTGATTAAAGCATAAGCCTGAAGCCTTGACCATCATGTTTAAGAACACTTGGTGAATTCCCCAGATCAGATTTCAGAGCAGAGAAAAAAGATCATAGTCTTCCAAAATGTGAATAAATACTTGAAGACACTAAGAAGCAAAACTGACACAGGTCAAAACTGTAGTTCTCAGACAACTGACTGCTCCATTCTTTGTATCATCTTGTTAATTCCAAAGACCCTTTTCCCAAAGTCATTTTCTCTGGAACCCCTCTATTCAGGTTGCAGTATTTACTGTCACAGCTTCAGGCAGAAGTCTCAACTATCTTACACAGTATTTTCTTTTTCCGAACATTTTCTGAACACTCCTAACTTCATCTCTTTCTCACGGGGGGAATACTTAAGAATGGGAATGGTGGAATAAAGACATGCTCTTCTTCCAATTGTAAAAATACTGCACTAAATGAACAGCTTTGAACAGCTTCTCTTCTTAATTTGAGATTCGCACGTGATGCTGAATCTCAGATTAATCTGGGAAACATCGCTAAATTAGTCTAGTGCTGAGAAATACAAGAAGAGCGACATCAGTGTAAGAGTACTCATTTAAATGTGTGTGGGTAGATTCAAATAACTAAGTACCCTTACACTTGGAAACCAGGAGTCATTCAGTCTCGCACTGGTACTGCAATCAGAAATAAGGGTCTCAGGGGAAAAACATGGATCTGTGAATTAAAATGATCCTTTTTTCCTTTTCCTTTTCTTTTTCCTTATTCATTTCCTTTTCTTTTTTCTTTCCTTTTCCTTTTCCTTTTCCTTTTCCTTTTCCTTTTCCTTTTCCTTTTCCTTTTCCGTTTCCTGTTTCCTTTTCTTTTTTTCCTGCATAAGAGTAAACTCATCAGATATATTCTCATAAGAAACATATGCTCACAATGCTTCCTTATGAGAATCCATATTCTCCAGTTTGGTGCTTTAAAACTACAGCTCATGAAAAGAAGTATGTTTTTTTTTTGCCTTTCTACAGACTTTTAAGTGCATGTACTGATTTTACCTTTGAAAATCCATTATATAATCTTCACCTTCTGCAAAGCTGATTTTAAGGACTCGGTGTTAGAGTATATTGTCTTTATTCCGACTGACTGCTGGGCTAAAAGCCTGCCTAAAATGCTGCGAGATTTTCAAGAAAGGATGCTTTATAATGAGGAATCAGATGTCACAGTGTTCTGTGTATTTAAAAGCATTTGAATAAGCATTTGATTAATGTTCAACATCACCATATGTTTTTGATGGAATGCTGTTGCTTGTGCTTTTTTGCAGATGCATTCATCACTCTGCATGGCAGTCTTTAATATTTATCATGTTTGTAGCTAGTGTTGGTACAATATATGAAGTAAACTTCTAACATTTACAGTATAAATAAATAATATTTGTCTTGTTTTAATATTTTATAGTATAAGCAAGGACTCAAATTCCGAAAATTCATGCTTTCCTTCACTAGCTTTACTTTCAGGATCGCTTTGAGTATTATCTCAAAAGAAATCAATAGATATGCAAGACCACAAAAATACAGTCAGATCATGTTCTCTATGTGCACTATTTTAAAAAAGGAAAAAAAAGCAAGTATTTTATCTTGTACAGCATAATTAAGTAACTGAATACTGAACATTATTGTATTACAATAATTTTTCCCATTCTTATATGTTCTTATTCAGTTTTATGTTAGCTTAGATGTGGAAAATTATAACCGGAGAGAAAAACAAGTTTCATCATTATCAGTTGGTCTTAAAAGAGTCCACATGTACTCAGTGGAAAAGTTCAGTTACTCTTCAACTTCTTAGGCACAGAAACCCTGTCTCTTTACACTCTTTTGACAACAATACTGAATATATATATATAATTAATTCTTTTTTTTCTATATTTTGTCAGTGAGAAGATCACTCTGATGGGATGGGATTTAAATTCAACTTGGTTTTAACTAAACTTCATATAAAAATCATAATAACTTCCTTCTGCTTGGCTAAAAATTATCAGTTAATGTTATTTTCTGGACTTTGATTTGTGTTGGTCCTCTGACGGGAAGAATGAAAGGAGACAATAAAGAAAAAATAGGAAGGGGGTCTTTACTCATTAAGGTTAGTGGACAGAAGCCATTTCTTTTAGGCGTCAAATGCAAATAGTAAGTAATGAAATATATAAAACATAATTAAAAGTGCCTGAATATTGGTAAAAACAAAACTCACAAAGACTACAAGAGGTCTCAATGATAAACATATGTTGAGTGAAGAGTTTTCCATGCAAAATATGGTATGTAGTCAGTTCATGAGCAGTGCATATCTAAGACATTTTTATTGATCTGTTTTTTTGAAGGCTATCTTATCATCACTTCACTCCCCAGTCTTGGATATGAGCTCATGAAGAAATGTCATGTAGAAACTCCTCATGAGTTTCTGTTTGGTTTCATTTGGAAGAGTCTGTTTTATTTTTGCTTTTCTGTATATTGATGGTTACTCCCCTACGTACATACCAAACCTTGAAAATTAATAATCTGTGGGTAGTGTTACACTGCAATATACTTTTATAAAGGAGAATTGTTAAGAGACAAGTAATGAATTTATGCCAAAAGCATGAGATGTTAGTATGTCATCATCATCATTCTGAGTCCTACATCATTGAGGGTGATAGTGCTGTCAAGTAACAGGAAAATCTGGTTAGGTGCATAGTTTTATGCTACAGTTAGTGGCATAAAACTGGTTAAAGTAAAATAGCTTCTCTCTCAAGTCACAGAATTCAACTACCTTTTTCTATGCACTAATTCACCATATAGACGCTGACTAGCTATTCATATCCTCTATCTCTGTCACATATTTGGCTCATCATGCCAGGGTTTATCTTGCATTGTGAAAGAAAATGTGTAATCAGCAAGTTGCAAGCCCCCATACTGAGTAATGATGAATTCCAGTGGAATTTATCCAGGGGATAGTTATGACTGCATTACCATCTCCAGCTCTGCAGGCCTTTATGAACTGTTAGATGAATGTCAGACTTATTCAACAGGTCTGTACAAAGAGACCAGTTCAGCTAATGGGAGTGTAAATTCTGTAGAGCTCAGATAAAAACTATGTTCAAGAACAGATGTATATTACTCATATTTGTTGATTAAAGCACCTTTGCACATTTCAGCTGTGAGTTTCCTCCCATAGGATATCACAGATTTTCCAGAAACTATGAATGATTGCTGGATCAACTCTTTTACTTTGTCCAAACTCAGTTGGCAATGATTGATTTTGTCTAGAATTTTGACATTTTAAAAGAAAATTTCTACAACAAGAAACGTTAAAGTTTTATCACTTTAACAACATAAATTATAAACCTGCAACACAGATAAAAAATGCAGAAATCACAGGCCAGTATCAGTGGATTAGCCTCTGAGAAGGTAGCCAATGATGTCTGGAAGAACTTCTGAGAAACTTGGAAGTGAGGCAAACAGAAATAAAAGGTACATATTAAATCAAGCCAGAGCTATGTGAAAACAAAGATTCGTGATTGATTAACTCTTTGTCTGCCAAAACTATTCACAGCTATTGATAGTAAAGATTGACATTACAGCAAGAACCATATTTTCTTTTATTGATACTCTAGTCCTTCAGAACTCGAAGTAACAACTTAAGAACTTTTTTTTTCTCCATTCCAATTCTAATGGTGATTATTTCACTGAGTTTTCTTTGAGAGCTTTTTTTTTTAGTTTTTGTAGAAATTAGTAATATAGGGAAATTATTGTTCTTCCACTATTTTATAATCTCTATCCATCAGTATCAGAACATTTAAAACTTCAATTATTTCTACCCAAAATGCTGTTAACATAGGACAAATACATTGTACATGACATTTCATCTTTCAAGCTAGTAAATCAAATCCCTTCCTTCACAATTTCATTTAGAAGGAAAATGCAATCTGTGGTCCAATGAAATCTGAATTAGTTTTTTCCAAATTCAATGTGAACACAAGAAAAAAGAAGGGGTGGGGGAGGGGAACAAACAACAACAACAACAAAAACGCTGCAAGCAATCACTTTATTAATCAGATTAATCTCAATTATTCCAATAAACCAGTGGCTGTACTGAACAAACTCCTACTGAAGCAATCAACACACAAGTGCTAAGTTTGAAACTAACGTGTTTAATTTTTAAGGTGTTTGGCTTTTAAAAGGATTCCTGCTTGATGCAAAACAGATATATACTTTTTTTGGGTGTGTGTGAGTTTGAAAACACAACACAGACACATGCATATAAATCTAGTCTTCATTGTTAAAACTCATGGTCTTCCTTTGATTAGAGAGATCATTTTCTTTAAATATCTATAGTTGCTTGATGCCAGAATCAGATGGAAGGGAATACAAGAATGTACACAAATACACAAATATTTTGTACAGAAATAAACTCAGATTTGGATGAT
The DNA here is from genome assembly GCF_002078875.1 of Numida meleagris. Lineage (NCBI taxonomy): Eukaryota > Metazoa > Chordata > Aves > Galliformes > Numididae > Numida > Numida meleagris. Next base: position 125,603,356 of record NC_034409.1, read on the forward strand.
CTCAAGACATAATCAAAGTCTAACTCTGGAAACACAACTTATATCTGATTCACTTCAATTTAATACAATCTGTCATTTATTCATATGTTGAAATCCCAAAACTATTGTCTTTTAATCTTTCTGCTATCTTAACACACATAGACTTCCTGCTCCATTACATGAAAAACACTGTCTAACTGAATTCTTTCTCAAGACTGAGTAGTGCAGCAATGCCTAACAAAAACTAATTAAGAAAGATTTTTAACATTCACTTTCGTCTGATCTTTTTCTTTTACTCCATCTTGTTTTGTTGACTACATAATCTGCTGCTCAGACTTTTTATAGAAAAAAAAATCATTACCCTATTTTTATTCTCTTCCACTGTTTCTCCATTTATTCCCCATGTTTTTTCCTCTACAATTCCCTGTAAACTTTACTCTTGAAATAAAGGAATCCAGTGTTTGGAAAAATACAGTAAAAAAAAGTGCTACATGGCAAGATATTTGTACTGGCTGCAGAGGTTTCCTCTGTGGATTTCTGACTACATGCTGTTCCCATGTTGGATAGAGGCAGTTCCAGCTGAATCCCAAACAGACCCACTGCTAGCCAAAGCTGAGCCCATAATCAACACTGATTGCCCCTCTGTGATAACACATTTAAGGAAAGGAGAAAAAAAAAAAAAAAAAAAACAGAATTGAGAGAGAGGAGGGAGAAAAGCATAAGAGAGACAGCCCTGCAGGCACAGAGGTCAGTGCAGCAGGAGGGCAGGATGTGTTCCAGGCTGGAGCAGCAGCTCCAGGCTGCCCAGGAGAGGCCCATGGAGGAGCAGGCTGTCCCCCTGCAGCCCATGGGCACCGTGTGGAGCAGATCTCCATGTACAGCTCCTGGAAGATCACATTCCAACACAGACTGATCTGAGCTGAAGGAAGCTGTAGCATGTGAAGAGATGCCCATGGTGGCTCAGGAAAAGAGAGCAAAGGTGAAGGAGTAGCAGCAACAAAGTTTTATGTTCTGATACAACATCCATTCCACATTCCTCCAGTCTGCTCAGGGCGAGGAGGTAGAAGAGCTGGGACTGAAAATGAAACGAGGTCTTACTATGTTGCCACAAAAAGTGAACACAACATGCCTTTACTTTGATTTACTTTAGAAAAAAGTATGCAGTTGAGATAGATCTAAATGGTGGTAGTGGAGAAGGCAAGATACATAGCAGTTATTTCCAAAAATGTTATTTCAATAATTAAGGCAGAAAATGTTCATGCGTAATCAAATTAAAATTCTGGTTAACAACAACAAGCTTTTTATCAATTATCTATATTTTCGTTTCTCACAAAGCAATTCCTTATATATCTGTTGCTTGTAGACTTCTCCAAAACCTGTGATTATGGAGAACAGGTCTCAATAAGGCTGTACATTTTCTATGAGAATTTCATACAGGAAAACAGTTTTCTTTAATCATATTTTCTTTTATCCTAGAATAGAAGGTGAGAAGAAAAGCTGAAGAAGAGTAATAATTGAGGCCTTGGTTGTCAGAAAAAAAAAGATAAAAAAGTCAAAAATACAAAAGAAAAAAGAAAGAAAGAGGCATGCCTTTTCTTTGAAGGAACTATGAAAAGAGATACTAAAGAAAATGTCAATATAAAATGACAAAAAAAAAGATTAATTCTGTTTTTAAAAATATAATGAAATACAGATTTTAATGGCAGTATTCTCATCTTTCTATGTCTTTTATATATTGCTGGCATGTATCTTGAATTTCATACTGAGAAGAAATAAATTGAATGGAAAATTGAATTAAATGCATTATAAAATGCACAGCAGTTAATATTTCAAATTAACCCATGCGGCACACTCTAAGAAAAAATATGAAAATCTGTATTAATATTTGTTTCCATTTAATGAGTATTGGCTACAGCAGATACTCAAAATCGAAGGACTCAGTGTGATGAGAAAAATCACACCCAGAAATCTAGGATTTTTGGTTTTAGAAACATAGACTTCACATCCTCTGAGCTTAGTTTGGGCAAGGGTTAAGTCAAAAACATGAAATCTTGCCGAAAGCTACCATTTTTGAATATCTCTCTCACATATGTTCTCTTCCATCAGTGTCCAAAAGATTACAGATGATAAAGGTCATGTAAAACTTTGCTTCCTTCCTATAGGAAGAAAAATGGATGAATGAGAAAAGAGACCTTTAATAGGTCTGTTTTTCAGAAAATGAAATTGTTGCTCTTTTGCCTTACTCTGATTACCAAGACTATTCAATACAGATGCATAAGAAACTAATTCAAAATTTAAGAATCAAGTGGTAAATTTAAGCCATCTTCTATATGCAGTGAAATAACATTAGTAGACAAACCTGTAGGGCAATCAAGACATAATTATAGCTGCAAATACTTTTGACCTATTAGGTATTATTTAAGAAAGCTAATAAAAATATCTATGAAGTTGAAACTCTGTCCAGAATATTTTGTCAATTTATGTATTTTTTAATCTCTTTTGAGAGAGATTCAGCAAAATATGTAATGCTAATAATGATGATACCATAAAATGATATATACTTCTACATATACTTCTAAAAGCCAGATAAGTTTTGCTATTGTTGTTGCTTTTTACAGTGAGATATTTGGCATTATATTATTTTTATTATTCAGTGATATTAACTTTCAAACCATTTTCTTTACGGTAGTAGTATGGTACCATTTTCTTTACGGTAGCAAAAAATCCTTGTGTTATGCATATCTTTTGTGGTCAGTAATCTTCACATTTCCATTTTAAAATAGCTCATATATTTCTAATTATCTAATTGTCTAATGTGAAAATCTCCATTTGAATTGAGAAAATCCAAATTATGTCAGTTTTTACTAGACCAGTAGTCTGTATTTTTCTAAATGGACATCCATGCATTTCCACTGTTTTTTTATTATTATTAGCTGACCCCAATGGTTTAGAAGAGTTCCATGTTTCATGACTTAATCACCAGAGTTTGTGCTCTATCTTCGCTCTTTCAGCTGATGCTCTACCGGACAGTCTTTTTAATCTTCAGAGTAAACAATTCATTTCAGTGAAACACATTTTTGCAAATAGGCCCTACACCTTCAAAAAAAAAAAGCTATTTCCCCCACTCCACCCCACAAGAAAAATGAGGGTAAAAGTCAAAGATGATTAAAATCATAAGATGTATTTCCAGTTTTTCACATATTAAACGGTAGAGATTCACAGACCTTTTTAAAAGGCAAATCTGACAAGTCAATCAAGACAAATTTGCTCCAACTAAAGAGGACAATTATGAGTCTCCTCATGCCTCTCACTTTTTGCTATATGTTTGAAGGAGTTTTAAGCTAGAAATGTTTTTCCTTTCTTCAATCTCATTTCAAAATGCAGTAATTAAATATTGACTTTCTCAAGCCTTTTCTCAAAACATATAGAAACCTCTCAAGATATTTTACCACCTTCTCCGAAGTCTGACAAGTCTCCCTCTTCATGCATGTAGTACAGAAATTAAATGTTCCAAACTTGCCAAATATCTCAAAATCAGAAACAAAGGCAGGGAAAAGATCTCACCAAATTATTGTCAAAGAGTAAAGCAACATTTTTTTAACCATTACTTAGAGCCAGAAAGATCTTTCATGAATTAGTCTCAGCTGCCAGTGATACATCGTTGTATATCTTCATGGGCATAGAGACTTAATAACTACAGTGACTATGATTTACTGAATTTCAGAACCCAGTGATCAATTTTCCATTTATAACAAATTCAGTTGAAACGATCTCTATTTTCACATCCATCTGACTCAGCCAGATGCAAAGAACAGAAGCAAACACTTGTTCATTTTCTTCTTCCTTATCTCACTGTTATTATTGGAGCTGTTGATTGAAATGCTGTTCATTGAAATGCAGTAGGAAAAAGTGCAAATTTCTCCAGACCCAAGACTGTTTTATGTTACTAACATAAATTTGTTCAATAGAAGTAATGATATAGTTATGTACAACATTCCGTTCATGACAGAAAAAATTGCTAAGATGGAGAAACTGTCCACTTAGTGTCTAGATTATAGCACATCTAGAACATTAAGCTGGCCAGCGTAAGACCATTCTGACTACATCCTAAGCAAACAAATGCAGCTGTAATCTACCTTCAAATTTGGCATGAACCTTAGGAGTCTGAGTTGAATAATACCACACCTGAGCTAGTGGTGATGAACCTATCCCAGGTCAGTGCTATGAAATTTGCATTACCGTTATTTCTCAAAATGGCTTGGTTCTCCTCACAAATCTATATATACATATATTTTCTTACCTTATTTTCCTATCATAAACTGAGCAGAAGAATGACTTTTCTAAATCCAATATAAAACAAAGAACAAAAATGTAGGCTTCTCACAGTCAAGTCTTAAGTAAAATGTACAAAAAAAAAAAAAAAAAAGCCCACAAAAAAAAAAAAAAAAAAAAAACCTTTAGAGGTTCTGAACAAATATAACAAAGAGAAATCCAACTTTTGATAATGTAGGAAAAATAACAGTGTACTCCTTGGTTTCTCTTTTTTTTAAGTCTGAAAAATTAATAAAGAAGTGATAAAAGGGAAGCATGATAAGAACCAAAGGAATTACAAATCTGGACTTGCAGAAGTTTCTCAAACAGGTAATTTCTTTTGAAATGTAATATTATTACATAAAATGTCTATGAAATTGATCACAGGTACACTGAGTACCTATGGTAACTATGGTCCAACTCATAATAGTTGGACCGACATATGGGGAAAAAACATAAATTAGTTAATCAGAAAATTCAATGAATCATTATCTACAATTCAATCAAACTGAAAAACAGTGATATACACACAATCATCAGAGAAAAAATGATAAGACTATTATCAAAAGGAAAATAATGATGAGCTCTCAGTATCAGACAAACACCAATGATCACGTAATAATGGCAATAACAGCTGCAGAATGCATTTAAGGGCTGATTTGCAGAAATACTGTATATTCATTAGCACAGAGTAGAATATGACTTCTAATGGCTAGACTTCAGTAACTTTTTAAAGCATGGTAGTAAATTACAATATACCTAAAGCATAGGAAACGTTGTAAAGTGCTGAAATAAGAGGAAGAGAAAAATCCTGTGTTAATGCTTAACACATTTTTGAGCATTGAAAAACTACTACTTGTAGCTTTGTTTTAGTCAATGGTTTGTAGCTTTATTTCAATCTTAATGTGTGTGTGGAGATTGATCCTGTATAAGGAAACACACGGTTATGTTTTAGTTATAAAAATAACATCAGTAGACAGTAGTATAAAAAAAAATGAGTATAAATCTGTATAGATGGCAGAAAGAGGAACTTAGAATTTAAATACTCTTTGCTAAACAATAAACACTCATAATAATACATAATATTCCTTAAATACTCTTTCATACATTTGTATTAAGTTAACCTTCTTTTGAAGAAACAAAAAGAAATAGCACCAATGTCTTCTTTTGCTCCACTTTATGTAGAATGAAGCCTATTTTGGCAAATTTTTATCCCGAATACTGATCATTTGATCCAAAGCACCACTTCCGACCTTTTGCAAAGAATTTTTGTGCAAAATCAGAGAGCTGCACATGGTTGAAGTACCACTATTTCAAGGATGTTTCCATCCAATGAATTCATATTGCTTGCAAAATGAGGATTGCTCAGGTTATTGCATCTGACTGTTCCATGCTGCAAAAGAAGATGCCTAGGAAGTAACAGAGAGCTATAAAGATGTGAATAAAATTGTTCTGTCTCCATGAGCCAGTATTTTTATGAAGATTTTCTGCTATACAGACTCTGGTGTCAGACTTGCTAGATGGTGTACTTCACCTGTGAAGGTTGGCTGCTACAGTATGTTTCCTTCTGAAGTGTGAAGGACTGATGAGGTATGAACATCTTATTTTTCCATCAAGTGAAATCAGTGCCATAACCCTTCATGGATGAAACAATCACTGGTGCAATTTCTTTCAGATAAAATGAAAGTCTTTAATTTTAAGTGTATGCTTTTAGAAAGGGAAAATTATTTTTGCAATGGTAAGGATTATTAAGCTCTTTCTCAGAATCCCATTCTGTTACATAAGTGATGCATATGCTCCATTTGCTTTCAGTGCATCTCTATTTTGGTAGTAATCAAAGTGGAGAGTTTGGGTGCATGTTGGTTTAGAGGCTTAAGATTGAAATTATAACATGAGATAATAATACAAGACCTCTTTGCCTAATGTATTAAGACATTATCAACAATGCTGCTGAGGTCTAGACCACATATTGCTAGTCCTAAATGGTAATTACCACACTGCTGATCAGGTTTTCATGGCTCAGTCGTTTTCTCATCAGTCTTTTCATTCTGCTATCTATGCTTTCTTCCATTCGTATCATCTCTTAAGCAAAGCAGCCACCATCTGTTTAACTTGAATTTCACATTGCTCAAATAACTACTAACTTTCTAGTTTCACTTTATGCTTTCTACTCTCTTTTTTTTTTCTTCTTCCTCCAAAGCAGTTCTCAGCACTTCTTTGAAAAGAATCAATCTCAGAGGCTAAACAGTGTAATTTAATCATTCACCCATTCACTGAAGTGGATATTATTTCTTTTCAATAATACCTGAAGATATTGACGTTATATTTAGACCACTGACTTAAAAAAAACTCCCCATATGCACTGTATTTCTTAAAACTGCAAACTTGCTTCTTGATTTATAATATACTATTGCATTATAAATAGGCTTAGGTAGCCAAGAACTGATTACGCTCAAGGAAATACATATTACACTCTTCTTTTTTGAATTTTAGAGCCTTTTCTGTCCAGCTCCCTTCCTTTACTAAAGGGAAAAGGCAAAATCAAAACATTTCAGAGTTTCACATTATGCTAACTCTACAGTAATGCTCAGTACAGTTCTATTCAAAGTTTACATTCACTGAAAGATTTTGCAGTACGCAACAATTCTAATAGAAGCAATACAGTTGGAATGTAGGCTGGATTTGCAAACAGTGATCATGTAAGTCTGAAGGTTGTGGCAGCAGAACTGAAAACGTGACCAAATTTTTTATCAAAACTGGCATCCACAACAAAACACTCAAAAGATCCGGGCAAGGGGTTCTATTTGAGCCAAGAATCCCCTATTCTGATAAACCTGATTATGCTGTGCTAATGGAGAGCTACTACTTGGAGTTCTTCAATAATACTGGTCAAAACCAGACAGGCTTTCTCTTCTTCTTGCTCCACTGATGCAGTGTAGAAATGTCAATAACTGGCAGTGACCAGGTTAGCAAGATGTTGGGAAACATACTCTTTTGTATGCAGTATCAGATGCTTTCTATTTCTTCTTATGTCTTAATATACACTTAAATAAATCAAAAGCTCACTTGTTACCCAAAATTAATTTTCCATCGAAGTTACATTCTGTTGATCCTCTGGGCTTTCTTCTACAGCAGCTGCACCATCTCAAAAAGATATAATAAATATATGCATATATATGTGTATGTATGTGTAGGAAGAGAAAGAGGACAAGAGACAGCAACAGAGGGTGCTAGAGACACTGTGAGCTAATAACACAAAGAGAAGTATCTAGTATTTTTCTGCTACATTTGCCAAGAAAACAGTGAGTTAATGTATAGTAACAAGTCTGTTAAGAGTTGTCCTATTATCTTCAGATTATTCTACTGATATTTTATTACTGTCATTCCAAGGAAAACCCCAATCTCACTCTAAAACTTACCTATTCAACTCTATATATAAACTATTATTAAAAAAAGTCCTGTCCCTCAAAATTTATAAAAATGTCAAAGCTTTATAAAATTATTCTCTATTTCTGATCATCCCAGAAGAAAAAAATACAAAAGGGAAAAAGGTGAACACATTTAGACTTGTAAATCTAAACCAACAACAGAAAGTAAATCCCTCTTTCCAAGGGACTCCCTTGTAATTACATCAAAGCATATCCAATGCTTAATAATGCATATCAATACACAATGCATCGAATAAATGCTGATTTATTTGCTTCTCCACCTGCTACTTGTCTACAAGTCCATTTATTGACCTAAGTAATAATAATTTTTCTTCTTAACCCATTGTCAGTGTATTTAAACATTTATTGTTTATACTAGTGAGTTCAGCAAAACAATGTATAGTCTATGTACTTCTGAGATACATCTTTTTGAGGATTCTTCTTTCTTTTTGAGAAATAAACCTTTCCTCTATGCTATAGTAGATATTCCTATAAAATAAGTTAATAGAGCAAGATAAAAGATTTTATTGGTCTGCAGTGGGTACCTGCAGTGGTGAAATACACTGAAAGATATTAGTAGTTGTGTTTTTATCTTATTTTATCTTTCAGGTCACTTAATCTGTGATATAGTTTCTCAGTGAAGGTGATGATTCTTTTCTGTAGTACGTACAATTGAATGATGTGACATGTAAATGTCTCAGGATGATCTACACTCAAGCTACATCTCAAAAGCATATCCAGGATTTCCATTATACATTTTGTTAGGACATCTCTAAGCATCTTAGAAGATAAGCAGAAACCCTACTTTTATAAAAGGGGAAGGGGAAGACAGTTCTAGAAAATAAAACAGAAATCAAAGAGGACAAGATCAGAGAGAAAAGAGAACAGTGGTTTCTGCAGGTAGAGAGATGAAAGATCTTCCCAAAAGTAAAGAACAAGTTAGATTTATAGATTCAGATTTTACTCGGAGGACGTGAACTGTGGGAAAGTTTTTTGATTTTGTGGGTAAAAATATAATTCTTCTCTACTATTCCAAGCGGTGTTTGTGGTTACATTGCTTTTAATTTAACCTGACACATAGCAGTTTATTGTAATTCTAACAAAATTTAACAATACAGGCTGTCATTTTCTATGTCATGACATTTAATGGCATCCAAGCAGCAAAGAGGAAAACAGAAACTGTAATTTGAATTCATTCAATAACAAAAGGAGACAATCTAATTTAGCATATTTTGCATATGCATTCAGATTCAACCTTTAGTCACTTAATGACAGGGCATTTTTACTGAGATTGTGCCTCTTTTAGTGCAAAAAGTAGATGCTACAAAAACAAAACAGAACTGTGCAGCAAATGAGGCTCAGCCTACACAGAAGCTGGATTGTGTGTGGTAAATTAGTTAGGACATGGCAAGGGAAAAGGATCTTAGCCAAGATGATGCAGATGAATAGCACGCCAGTGAATTCAGTTCAGGTCTGCCTCTGAGAGGTCAGCCAACTCATGAAAATGAGCATTTTCACAGGTACATATTAACTGTATATTTCCCACGTTCTGAATACTGTTGAGAGATGAGGATGAAATTAGCAGACATGCTAAATGCTTGATGTCCACAGCTGTCATTTAGCAGGGCTGTATTCTGTGAAGGGAAAATGACATAAGAAGCTAAGAGAAAGAAAACAGACGTTGAAACCTAATGAAGATTTTTGATGTTAGTATTTTTGAGTCTTTGTACCTCATTAATCCTATCTCCATATTCAATGTGAAAGCCACTTTAGTAAACACTTATGAAGCTCTGAAATTCCATAGCGACATCACAGAAGAGAAACCCATGAGTTAATTATTAATTTTCTATTTAATATCTGAGCAGCATGAAATAAGATAGGACAAGGGCTATACAATGAATGAAAAAAAAATTGCAAAGGGATTTTGAATAGCTCCTAAGAGATACAATTATACAGAAAAAATGTGGTAGCTTTTATAAAGTAAAATCTGAAATTAAACTTACCTGAATACATTTTTAACAGTTTCATGTTTCAAATTAGAAAAAAAAAAAAAAAAAAACCTACAATGAGTTCTGCTTTCCATGATAATTATGTTATTCTTTTTTGCATAGCAACAACAGCATTTTCCATTGTTATCTCAGTGTTAAGGTGAATCTCTGGGGAGCAGAGAGGAGGAATTCTGCACATTCTTGTTCTCTGTTCCACTGATGTCTATTCCACATCTCAAAAGCCCTTTGGAAAAAAAGTAAAAATGGAAACGCATTTACTCAACTCTCCACAGGGAGGAACAGCATAGACTAAACTCTGTAACTCTGAGGAACTTCTCAGCATGTCAGGCAGTGGTCGGTAGTCTCAGTGAATATTTCCAGTATTTTTTATATTGGCATTCAAAAATTACTCAATTTGCAATTCTCTTTTTAAGCATCAGTTTAACAATGCAATAGAGCTTAAGCTTTGAATAACTTTTTCTATGTGAGATATACCCTAAGCTGTTACTTGCAGTTTTATGCCAGACATCAATGAGTCAACATTTCTATTGATGCATGCTTCTTTTTACTCGAATATGTAAGTACAAGAAGCAGTTCTCTGTACCTTCAGTGCTTGTTTCTACATTTCCTTCAAGATTACTTAAAAGAAGGGATATTCTGTCCAGTGTTCCAGACAAAATTGGGTTATTGAGGAGTGAAGTGGCAATACAGTAGTTCAACACATTCTCAAGTGTATGAGCACTGAGCATCCCCACTAGAAAGATTCTGATAAATTCAGAGTCATGTTGCTGAAATATCCTGATTAATGTTGAATGATTTTGCAGTATAGGGAAATGATTAACATAAATCAAGGTAAACTGATGTCCCCTACCGCAAATCCACCTGTGTTTTTTGATAGAATTTCAGATCTAAAATAAGAATCCAAGCTTGTCTTTTAATCTGACAATCCCAAATTGTGTATATGTGAATTAGGTGTCTAAGCTCACGTACTAGTCAATGGAGATACATAGCTCAACTCAGCTGCTACAGCTGTATTTTGTGCCATTTGTAATGCCGTACACTATCAGCCAGCCTCCAACTGCTACACAGAAGAATGTGGATTACTTGTGAGTAGTGTGCCATATCTGACAGTTCGAAGCCTCCTACACCTGTAGATGTAAAAAAAATATATGTATAAACCAATATGACTGGAAGTAGAAGCCAAGTATTTCCTCTGTCTAGAAGGTACATACATGCAGAGCTTTATGTACAGATGCCAGATGCCTGCCATACATGGGATGCATCATAAGGAGAGCTGTGTCCTTCATTTCTCCTAAAAAACATCCTTTGTGTTGTTTTTTTTTTCACTTGTTTCTTCTTTGAAATATTAGATCTGAACCCTTTATTTTAAGCTGTTTGTCATGAAAAGGTCACATACCAGCCAGACTTCTGTAAAAGGTATACGCAGTAACTTTTTTTTTTTACTTCTATCTTTGTGATTTATATCATCAAGCAATATTAACAACATTTATTTTTAAGACATCTTGCAACCCCAAACATTTTCTAGGCTGTGAACATAAAGAGGTTAGTAAATTCTGCTTGAATAGTAAAGCAGCGAGTTACACAGTTTATGCCAAGCCTGATGCAATAGAATTGTTATACTGCAGAACTGCATGTTCTGAAGAGAAGATTCCACACATTGTAATGTGAAGCTATTCTAGTAATGCTTCAGAGTTTTTAGAAGTGCTATTGGTGCTGTTCTCTGAATATAATCATTTGTAAGAATAAGCTGTCTTAGAAAATATATAACCACAGCTACAGGCTTCCAAGGAAGAAAAACTTATGAATTATAAATTAACATTTCTGCACAAAATAAAGTTCAGATCTCTTGAACTGATATTTATGAATGTTGAAGGCATTCACCAACAGTGCTCTCCTTCTTTTCAGGAACAGTCTTGATGTGTCTGAGGTGCTGCACAACTTCTTTTCCTCCCCCCTTCATCCTCTTCCCAGCTGTATTATGGTGAGGTAATTGTCTGACATGGATTTGTGTTTTGAGGGCAGGAATACAAAAAAGGACTCGAGCCAGAAAGGCAGACACACTTGCCTACTACTGCACAGCACCACATCTCTTTTTTATTTCACAGACTTGGAAAGAAGTTACAATGCTCCACCATTGGCACAAATCATGCTGTTGATTGTGTCAGGGCAGGAAACCAGGAAATGGGGATTATGGAGCGGTTTGTCACTTCTCTTCACTCCGTATCCCTGGAAATGAGGAAAAAATCAGACAGAAAATGTGACTTCATATACCTTTGGATCGAGCACATCTATGTGCTTTACCAAATTTCTGTATGTCTTTTTAATTGCTTAGATAGTGTTGGTATTATTTCTGTATTTTGTGTGAGAATGCATGTTTGAAAGTAAGCAACACATACTTCTCTATTTGTTGTTGGGATTTTTTTTTTCATGTCATGAGTTCTGTAGTCAACTAGTACCCAGAAACATATAGCTTCAAGTTCCAATGAAGTATCAATGACATAAATTACGAACTATAAAAAGTTTAGACAAAAAGACTTGGTTACCTGAAATAGTAGTCTGTTCAAGGTCATGATCCAGGGGAAGACCTGATCAAACAGTTGATGTGCTCCAGAAACCTAGGGGTTCTAGAAGAAGACGTGGTTTAGTGGGCACAGTGGTGATTCATTAATAGTTGGACAAGATGATCTTGTCCAACTATGTTGATTAAGAAACATTTCTACACCAACTATTCTATGATTCTAAAATGAATATCAAATGTTGTGCTAGTGGGCAAGCTCAGCATCATCGTGATCTTTAATGATGTATGTGTGTGATAACCTTACTTCTACAGATATTCACTTTTCAAAAAGATACATCTCAGTGTCCAAATTTTCTTTTGAGAGGAATAATCAGAATCAACTACAGTTTATTTAGTTCATTCAGATGCAAAAGGTTAAAGAGAACACTGGCAGAAAAATGATGGATAATTCCAAGGCTACAGGTTATTAAAGACTTGATCCCTTCTACATGTAGATCCAGACTTTGCCCCAGAATACAGAGTATCCTGAGGAAGACCTCTGTTTAGTTGAATGTAGATAGGCAGGCTTTTAAGTTCGAATGTGTTTCAGGGATTTTATTTATTTATTTATTTATTTATTTATTTTAGAAATAGAAAACATAATTACAGTATAGAAAGTAGAATAGATACAGTCAAATATGGAAGTGATTCTAAAAAGAAAAATTATTTATTCACATTCTACACTTGCTTTTGCCTTGAAGTTATGTTTGTGGAAGTAATCTAAGATACCAGCCTGAATAACATTTGTTTATAATAATTTGCTAAATCCAAGGTTAAAAAACTTTACCTCGATAAACTTATTTTTAATTGAAATCTTAATACATTGTATGAAAAGTTAATAATAAAAGTTATAATCAATGAATATTCTAGCCTTATGCATTTAGGAATCAATATGAAATTAAAAAAAAATGTAGTAAGTTTCATAACAGTGTCACTGATATTCTCATGCTTGGTGTCTTACTTCAAATTCAAAAAAAAATACAAGCGTTTACATAGATTCCTCCTTATAAGAAAGGTATCTATCTTCCCATTGTGATCAATAGAGATCTTGTCAACACAGTCAACATAACTAAAGAGGGATTCATATAAGGAAATTTAGGGTTTTTATGAAGTTTCCTAAACAGACTCCTCTAGTGACATATACTATCTGATTTCTCATTGTTGGTCCAGATGGCTACAGGTGTCTAGTGTTCTTTGTTGTACCTGCCACCATCATGAGCAGCTATGTTCTGTTATGACGGAGTAGCACTGGTTGCTTGTATTACAAAATTGAATCAAGCATGACGCATCTACTTCAAGATAAACTGAGGAGCTCTCTACACTCTGCTGGCTGCCTTGATTCAATTTTCAGTCAGTAGAAGGTTTGACAAGTTGTTTATACATAGATTAAAAAAGATACTGGGATTTGGTGCACTCAAACAAGCAAGGCCATCCTATGTAGATGTGACAAAGAATACTCAAGAGATCTGTGGCAACTACTGCAGCAACGGATGATACTACAAAGAATCTTAAATGGTTTCAGATGCATATACTGAGACCACTGAATTGAAGCCCAACATCTAAAGCTGTCGTTATTGAAATTGGTAATATAAAGACTGCATGGACTTAGTTTCCATGTAATTGAATTGCATGAATTCCCTGTCTCAGAGAGGAGGAAGGGTGGACAAGGAAAAAAGTTGGGCAAGTGGTCCTGGGGCTGCCTTGTGTGTGCTCCCTTGATGGGCTGCAGCTTAGGTGTGTGCTGGAGTATGTGATTAAGAACTGGTTGGCTGGTCACAGCCAAAGGGTTGTGATCAATGGTTCTGTGTCAGGGTGGAGGCCAGTCACGAGTGGTGTCCCCCAAGGCTCAGTCTTGGGACTGGTGCTCTTCAACATCTTTATCAATGACGTAGATTATGGAATCGAGTGCACCCTCAGCAAGTTTGCAGATGACACCAAGCTGAGCAGTGCAATCGATACAATGGAGGGAAGGGAAGCCATCCAGAGGGATCTGGACAGGCTGGAGAAGTGGGCCCTTGTGAACCTAATGAGGTTCAACAAGGCCAAGTGCAAGGTGCTGCACTTGGGCCAGGGCAATCACAGGTATTTATACAAACTGGGGGAAGAAGTACTTGAGAGCAGCCCTGCGGAGAAGGACTTGGGGGTCCTGGTGGACAAGAATCTGGGCATAAGCCAGGAGTGTGCGCTAGCAGCCCGGAAGGCCGACTATTTTCTGGGCTGCATTAAAAGAGGAGTGGCCAGCAGGGAGAGGGAGGTGATTGTCCCACCCTATTCGGCTCTTGTGAGACACCATCTGTAGTACTGAGTACAGGCCTGGGGCCCCCAGCACAAGAAAGACGTGGAGCTCTTGGAACGAGTTCAGAGGAGGGCCACTAAGATGATCAGAGGGCTGGAGCACCTCTCCTATGAAGAAAGATTGAGGGAACTGGGCTTGTTTAGCTTGGAGAAGAGAAGGCTCTGGGGAGACCTCATTGTGACCTTCCAGTACTTGAAGGGAGCATATAAGCAGGAGGGAGAACAATTGTTCACAAGGGTGGATAGTGATAAGACAAGGGGGAATGGTTTTAAACTGAGACGGGTGATTTAGGTTAGATATTAGGAGGAATTTTTTCACCCAGAGAGTGGTGACGCACGGGAACAGGTTGCCCAGGGAGGTTGTGGATGCCCCATCCCTGGAGGTATTCAAGGCCAGGCTGGACGTGGCTCTGGGCAGCCTGGTCTAGTGGTTGGTGACCCTGCACTTGGCAGGGGGGTTGAAACTCGATGATCTTTGAGGTCCTGTTCAACCCACGCCATTCTATGTGAACTACCCGAACTCAGCCATGACTGACAAAGTGGAGGTTCTCCTGCACTAGGCACTCTGTCACCATTCTACTACCCAAACCCAGCCTCTCTTTAAAGTTCTAGTTCATAAAAATTTATAAAAAATTTTATAAAAAGTTTATAAAAATACTCTGAATAAATACATATACATGATTACTTACTATCACTGAAAGAGTTTATCTTTTATAAAAAATGTGTACATATAAAACTTGAGTTTATATACTGTATTATTCCACACATAAAACCAAAGAAGTTTAATAGAAATATCTCAGCATCTCAGAACATGTAGGATCTTGACCTTAAGCAAAGACTGGAAGTTCAAGTCTAATTGCAGTTGCAAAGGGAAAATATGTCCATCTTAAGTTGTATAAATCAGACTGCATCTGAAAGTTAGAGAGGTAAAATATGATTTTTCCTCTCAGATATCATGTTTATATATAAGGAGTAAAGCAAACATGACAAAAATCAACAGTAAAGGCTTTTTCTTTTGCTGATGACCTTTTACACCAAGTAATTGCTTCAGACAGCTATATAAAACAAGACAGCTGAAATTTATTATACAAAATTGTGCATCTACAAAATTCTTCAGTCTTTGATATTTAGGACTCCTTTCATAAAGATGCTCCCCTGCAGGGACAGGCTGAGAGAGCTGGGACACTTCAGCCTGGAGAAGAGAAGATTCTGAGGAGACCTTATAGTGGCCTTCCAGTACTGAAGGGGGCATACAGGAAAGCTGGGGAGCAACTTTTTATAAGGGCAGGTAGCAACAGGATGAGGGGAAATGGCTTTAAAATGGAAGAGAGTAGATTTAGACTAGATATTAAGAAGAAATTCTTTATCGTGAGGGTGGTGAGACACTGGAACAGGTTGCCCAGTGAGGTTGTCAATGCCCCCTCCCTGGAAGTATTCAAGGCCAGGCTGGATGGGGCTTTGAGCAATCTGGTCTAGTGGGAAGTGTCTCTGCCTATAGGAGGGAGTTGGAACTAGGTGATCTTAAAAATCCCTTCCAAGCCAAACCATTCTATGATTCTATGATTCTATGATCTTTCATTCATAATTCATTGCTTGTTCTACAAAGCAGTGCACTACTAAAATAGCTTAGTTACAAAGAACAATCTAAAATAATTATGAAAGCAATATTTGAAATGATAAATTTCTTGTCCATCAAAGTAGACTCTCAGGGATCTTTGATATAGATACTAATATGTATAGCAGTATATGTTTGTATATTTAATCATATTGAGTCACAGTCTAGCTGAATCATCAAAATACTACAGCAGTACAGAAATGTAACATGAGAAATACATGTAATTAAGTAAAACCTTGTGACATACAAAATCTTAGAAGAAAGATGAATCACAACTGAAAATCAGGTCAGAGACAAACAGTATTGATTAGAAGAACTGATCCATAATGCTTCATCATTGTTTGTTCAGGAAGTCTGTCCTTCGGTTATCAAACTGGTCACCAGAGTTAGAGATCTCTACATCTTCTCAAAGACCTGCTTGGGAGATAGATGCTAAAAAAAAAACAAAATGAAATCAATATTATTCCCATCTGGCATCAAAGAATGTATCTGATTTTTGAAATGAAAAAAATTATTTGTGAATAAAATGTCTTATATTAACAATACATAAACTATGAATCTTATTCCTAAACTTGTCAGTGAAATTCCACAGTCTGTATGGTGCAGATGCTCAAGTTACTTGATCAAGTCTTCATTTTGCTCTTGAGAAGGTATTACGAATGGTATGGCTGTGGTCTAGACATATGAACACTAAAATACACTGCACTAAGGGATGTAACTGCTGACATTTATCTGCTTTTAGCTACCTTCGATCAGAACATGCTAGTCAATACCTTCTGAGAAGAGAGAATTACTCTGCCTTCATTTTATATGTTGTTAAAATCTACACCAGTCAAAGAGATAAGAGTGGAGAGGTTTGAGCAGAAATAATCCTGCTTTTCCAATCTCAAATTGGACAGATATCTTTAGAGCAGATGTGTCATATGATTATTGATGTTTATATTGATTGCCTTTTAATAGGCTAAAGCTACAAATAAATATATTATTTTATCCTTCTTCTTGTGGAAATCTGGCTCAGTTTCTATTAGTCTCTCCCATTTTCACCCCACTTTCTTTCCCACTTTAATTAACAAGTTTCACTCTCAAGTTAGCATAGTATTAGTGGTTGCTCTCTCACTTTCCTTTATTTTTCTCCTTTGAGGAATGAGTTTAAAGAATCCAATTTAAATTGCATTTTACTTTTCTCCTTATCCTGGGAACCAGTGCAATCTATCACAGTGACTTTCTCTTGATCTTTATTCAATACTCAGTCCCAACCCAAATATAATTTAAGAAAGGTTAGGTAAAGCTATCCATCCTGGTACTTTGGCAACTGGTAGGAGTAGCCAAAACATAGCCAAAATAAAACAACTTTGGAGCAGAAAAAGAAAGGTGATGAAAAGGATGGAAGATAATGAGGTTCTTTGACTTCAGTCAGGGTCAAAAGTCCCACGCATTTTCCTTTCAGAGGTGGAAAATATAAACTGTTTATGATTCTCAGGGGTGCCACAGACTGAGTTACAGAAGTATCTTTTTAGCATTGTGCTCATCTGAAAACTTTCATTGTGATGCATGAGGTTCACTTTTTTTGTTGTTGTTTGCTGGTTTCTTTTTTCTTTTTCTACCTCCTCTAGTATACTATTTTCATTGTTCCTACTCCTTAATCCTTCAGCGTTTCAGAAGATTCCTCCAATACTAAATTTTTTTGTCAGATTTTATGCTGATTGTTTTACACTACTTCTACTCTTACAAAAGAGAAATGATTGACCCATCTGAAGGCAACCAGTGAAGAGTCATTGATAAGTTTCCTGCTATTTCTTTCCAAGAGGATTAGTTTCTTCCAGCATTTCTGGAGTGGGTTAGAGGAAGAACAGAAGCTTCTAACACATAAACTTTGACCCAAACTATCCCGATCTACTGTTACACCTTGGAGTTTCATGTGGTAAATTATAGCTAGGGAATGGACCTGTCTTAGTTACTCGTCAAATAACTTAGCCATGGTCAAAATAACTTAGAATGGGGCCCTTTTTGCCTCAGGGAGGAGTTTTGTAATGTATTATATCTTGCAACACTACTACCAATGTCACTTACCTAGAAAAATTTATTTCCCTACTCTCAAAAAGTACTTGAGAGTATTGCAGTCATATTGTGACAACAATTAAGTAAGAGCGAGGAGACATTCCCACTGTTCATTGCAAATTTCATTAGTTATTTAGGAATGGAAAGGTTCCTAGTCCAAATTGAAAAGGAAGCCAAGTAGAATTCAGCAAATAAAATGTGGCACAAAGTACAATGAAAACAGATTAGGGATTGTGTTCTCAGTAAACAATTCGCTTTGACTGTAATTTATTTGTGAAATGACTCAGCAGTCGAGTTTGGTAATTTTTGTTTATATTTTGTTTGGGAGATGTTTGTTCCATTTGATTATCCACTCATTCAAGCAACATACCTAATCAAGCCTGGGAGATATTTTCTGTTAAACACTTTGCATCTTGACCAACAAGGATGTTACATCCTTTCTTTCTGAGAATATAATATAGAAAATCTGTGGGAAATGAAGGAGTAGTAACAATAAGAAGGATCTATCCATAAAGCAGCAATTCTATAACTTTTTGCTGTATTTATTACTTTATTTTCTCACAGGTCTGATCTGTTAATGCTTGCTTTCTTCTATGTGTTCATCTCTTATAACTGGTCCCTTCTACTGTAACTCAAGAGGGGAACATTCAAGAAAAGGCAGGGATCTGGGCCATTATTATATGAATAACAACAGCTAAAGCACTTAACCTGAAGGACTGACTTCAGCCTCTTGCCCTGCTAGCTGAATACACAATTTTATACCTAAACCTAAATCCTGAACAATCCTAAAGGGGAAATACAGGAATGGGGTAGCCAAAGTAATAATTACGGAGCAGTCAGGGTGTCCTGATTTTATCAGTATTCCATATCGTGACGTCATGCGACAAGCTGTTGGGTGCACATTGCACTGTAGAGCTGTACTTCCTAGTTTTCTAGCAGTCTCACGTGAGTTCTAACTCTCCAAGTGGAAGATACACTGAGATGTACTACTTTTCCCAAGAGCCTTTACACAATTTCCAATTCCAGGTGATGGGGAAGAGCTTTTGTTTTTTTCCAGGGCCTGCTGATAAGGACTCAGACTGACTTCTCTCCTCCAGTTTATTTTTGTTTGATTTATTAATTATTCTGTATTATCTCACACTACTTTTAATAAATTAGTTTCTCCTATCTCAATCAGGTTTTTTCTTCTTGCTTCCCCTGCCTTTCTCCTCAGGGGAGGGAGTGGTGTTGTGTGATTAATCCTTCAAACCACGACAAAGGGCTAAAGACTGATTGAAAAACAAGGCAGGAGAGTCCTCTAATACACCTGGTCAAGAAGATTGTGAGATGGCATCCTTGGGAAAATGTCCCAGAAAGCTGAAGTTCAGGGAATATTGTTATTCAGTAAGTACAGCTTCTTCTCTGCCTGCACCCAAGAAGAATCTACAACTTCCTGTTAAGAAACTGCTTTACTATGCAAAGAAATAGTGCAGTTCTAGAGGCTATTTGCCGATCTTTTCAGAATTTATTCCTATTTTTTTCTGCCCTTACAGGTTCATTGTCACACTTTCTTTTTCACTCCTGGGCAGAGCACAAAGCCAGTAATCTTATTTCCATTTCTTTTCATATATTTCAGAGTTACATCAGGGCCATGATCTCTGGCTTGGGTACTGCTACCATACAATGCAATTCAGTATTTGACAGGGCAGTATAGCCAAAAATAAAGTGCTGCTTATCTTCAGATATATTTATTTCAAAGGATAGACAAATAACATTGATAACACTTTTGCTAGTAGGAACATGATCTCTTCATATATAAATATTTAAAACAGCAATATACCAAAATATCATTTTTCATTAATAGGATATACATTTTTATGAAAATACTTTTCATGCCACTGAAGCATTTCCCATGGGTAATTCAGTATATATGTACACACTTTAATTATCAATTCATTGTTCTATGAGTGTAAGAAGTCTTCAGACAATAAGGGAAAAAAATAAAACTGCTTAAGATCTTAATCAATCATTTATGAAATTGCTAGAAATTAATCTATCTGTATGTCTATTTACGTACCTACTTACCTATCAATCAAGTGGTAAAGTACAAGTAACAGTTTCAGCTACAGGTCTGCAAAAACAATCCTTTTAGCTAAGTTTATATGTATACATATAGGTATATATATATATCTATCTTTTCTCAACTGAAGGGGAATTTCTGCCACATGAAACTGCAGATTGGTGATTTTAATTTAGATTTCCTCATTGCTACTTCAGATTTTGTATACAACATTGATTAACTTAAGGAATATTAAAAACGAACATTTCTTTAGTGGATAGCTTAAAATTTTGAGAGTACTTCAACAAAAACACTAATTCCTTTTTGTCCTTCCAGCCAGAATTTCTTTAGTAGCTCTACATGCTTGACATTCAAGAAATTTCTATACCACCTTTATAGAGCTATTCTAAATATATACTGTTCCGTGTGCGCTTCGGACTTGTATTCTACCTGGGACAGAGGACAACCATTTCTCAGTACGGATTTTGTTATTTCTGTTAGCTTTTTAACCATTCCTTATGATATGTACAGCAGAAACACTTGCTGTCTGGAACATTAAGTTACTTTAGAAAAGGTTTTCTTTTTTCCCTGTTTAGCATCCTGGAAGTTTATCTTCAAATGTGGTGAGAGATCCTACACAAATTAAAATTGAAACAAACCTCTTAATAGATTTGTGTAGTATTCTGCTTGTAATGACAGGATATTTTAAAATAAAGAAGTAAAGAAATATATAAACAGGCTCTGTATTTCAATTAAAAGCTTATTTTCAAACCTTTTTTTTAATGTGTGAAACTTATAAAACAATTTTGATGAATTGGACGTCATATTGTAGAGCTGCAAGAACCAGCAAAACAGGTTCAGTCTTAAAGCTCCTTAGCCCTAAGTAGTGCTTTATCTCCTCAAAAGCAACTCTGTATTAGCATTCTTATGTTTTTGACAAGATAACTACCCACTTAACCAGAAATCTTAGAATTATATATATATAACAATCCAATTAATCATTTTTTCCAATTCTGAGTAAAAGAATTTGTAAATGGTTAAACTACAGTTCTGAAGTGTATCTATGAAAAAGACAATCATTTCTATAAGTATAAATTTTCACATTCAAAATTCCACCTCGCATTTTGGTGCAGCAGCTAATCACAATCCATGATACTGCTGTTCTGTGAGAATGGATCCTTTTGCTTCACTATGAAAGTGAAATCCTTGAAATTTAGCGGGACAGGCTGCGCTGTTTGTTTTTTTTTTTCGGCCATTATTTATTTATTTATTTTCAGTGTCATGTGGTTTTGGAGAGGGAAATAGGGTTTGATATTGATGGTATCACTTGTTCTAATAAAAAAAGAAAATACTTTTTTCATTGTCTGCCATGTATTATAACTTTATCTTATGAAATGACAATACTAATCATGCAAAACTAAACTAGTATCCCACAGCTGTATTTGGTATGCTATTATTCCTACTCAATTTCTCTAAAACATTATTTTAAGTTCACTGTCAGCTATACTTCTGTAATCAGTCTCCAGATATTGTTTGTGCACCTTCCTTACTGTGCATTTCATCAGTAGTGATTTAGATTTATTGCCAAGCCATCAATGAAAATATTGGACAGAACCACGTCTGATACTGATTTCTTCAGAATACTGCACAAAAGAAAGTTCAGTAATAACTAACCTGTCTATTACCCAGCTCACGATCTACTTGTTGTATGACTCAGTCCTTTCATTAGATTGTCATATGGTATTAAGTCAAATACTTTATGAGATTTCAGCTCTATTTACCAAATCCATAATCTTATCAAGGCTGACAGTGAAATCAGATTAGCCTGACAAGATTTATATTCCAGTAAATCATGTTGACTATCAATAATTATATTCTCACCATTTAATTCATTATGCTCTAAATCCTATATCAGTTTATCTCCAATATTTTCCAGGACTTATTCCAAGATCTTTTCAGATAACTCCCAGGGTTCTTGAATGGAATTGGTCCAGATCTGCTTGTTTGAATTTGTATGTAGGATGTGGCTTCACACTCAAAGTTCGATAAAACTACTGGGTAAAAGAAGAGCATAACATTGTTTTTGAAAAAAAAAGAAAAACTGTTGAGAGGAATGAGTTGCTGGCTGCTCCTTCCAGATTTTTTTCTCCCAATTGCCCTCAGCTGCTCAGAAACATAGACTGCAATCAAATTTCAGGTTTACAGTAATTCAAAAGCCAGTCAGAGAATTTGAGTCACTTGGGGCATTTCTAGACAGTCATTTACTATTGTCCACAAATGGCTGCTTTTGTAAATCATCTTCCTCGGGGATCAAGCTGTGAGAGATACAGGTCACAATCAGTATTTATTAGAATGTCTTACATTTATTAAGCTGTTATTATTAATAGAATCCAGTTTTATAGTGAATCATAATTACTAATAGGAGAGTTTATTTTATTCAGAAGAAAAAAATTCCACATAAATATATATACAATTCCCCTCAATGCCCAGTCTACATACCCTGACAGATCACACTGTAACACTCCCAAAGTTTGTCATAGATCTACTTAAGTTGCGAGAAATCATCTCACTTAAGGATTTTGTTAATAAATATAAATATGATCCGCTCTAAGATCTCAGACCGAATTTGGCTACAGTAATTTCATATATAAATTATGTTAAATTTAATTTTCTGTTGATGTGAAAAGCTTTGATTCAAAATCAGGCCAAGGTGACCTAAAATTTAGATTTTCTTGCCTGCTGTGCTTGAGTTCAAGAAGCATTTGGACACTGCTTTCACAAATATACTTTGATTTTTGGGTGCCCCTCTATGAAGCCAGGCATTGGATTCTGTGATCCTTGTGGGTTCCTTCCAGCTCAGGATATTATATCACTCCATGGTTCTATGCACTGGCCAGGTGGAAGCTAAAGAAAGTAGACAAGTAGATTGGATAGCAGGAACACAGACAAATGCTTTAAGAAGAGAGTGACAGGACTGACAAGACCAAACATTTAGTTTTTCCTCTCAGGGTAGAAAGGACAGCACCTGTGTGGTTTTAGGTTCCTTTTAGGTTAGTGAGTGAACCATTATATTATATTTTGTCCATTGTGACAAAATTATCACAAAACAAAATAATAAAAAGTAGCTGTTCCTGAATCACAAGAACTTTTGAGATCTAGTAAGACTATAAACCATCTTAAAATGGGTTCCACCTCAATTAAATTCCTCACCAACTCTCATTCTATTACTGTCTTTCTATATTAAATACTTTGATTTCTTCAGGTTTTCCTGTTGATCTTGAGGGCCTTTACCTGCATAAGGCCATTCTTGTATTCTTCTTACTTGGGAACATGGACACATAACTGCCAGAATGTTAGAAACTAAAACTGAAAATCCTAGGCTTTACATAAGTTATATGTTCAGAAAATTATGTATTTCTCTGTGATCTCACTAGCGCTACATGGGAATGCATGCAAGTTGCCAAGTTGCTATCAGACAGGCCAAAGCCCAGATCTCTAATGTAGTCACATTGTGTGTGAACTTAAAACCCCTCAGAGAGCTCCACAGACACAGCACAGATATCAGAGCTCATGTGGTTGAATACAGTCAGTCCCAGTGTGTCTATTCCTACATATGTGTATAGACAGAAACTGTTTCTAGATATGAAAAACGAGTTTAAAAATTAGGAAAAATATTATCATTTATGGTTTAGAAGGGAAATACTTTTGAATGCATCCATAAACATTCTGAACCTCAGTTTCTCTGTACTTTCGCGTAGATATGTGAACATTCTATTAGTATAATTTTTTATTTTCTTCTTCTTTTTTTAATTACATTTGCAACCTGGCTTCCTTTTAAATGTTAATTAAAATGCCAAAGGCTTAAATAGGTACAAAATATTAACACTCTGTGAAAAAAAAATGTAAAAGAGATTATCAGGATTACATAGCAATCTCGGAAGTTGTAGTCTTTTATATATATAAAGAAAAGCTTTGCAAAGTTGAAACTGAAAATTTCTCTTAAGCATCCAAATTTAGAATGTTCATGTTTAACACTGATTAGCTTGATACTGTAAGAGGATTTAGTTAGATGGTGCTGTTGTTTCCCATTTCTCCAGTTCTTGAGCAAAAGTGTTAAAGCATGCTAGTTTAGAATTATTCTTTGTACGTAGCTAAAAGAAAATATATCTTTTTTTCCCCATTTAATATAATTGTGTAATATTGTCATATGAAAGTGGTTATTTCTGCAAGGACTTACATATGACAAAGTTTCCCAAGAACTAGAGGGAACATAGCTCATCAGGGAACTGTGCCCAAACTAGCAAACCTAGTTTAGTATGCCAAATAGCAGAAAGCAGATCGCTTTCCCAGCCAGCACACTACATCTTTTTTTTTTTTTTTTTTTTTTTTTTTATGGTGGGATTCAGAGCTGCCTGAGTGCACCCTGCTTCTGAACTGAGTGAGTTTACCTTTTGCTGAATTCTCAACCTGCAAAACCTTAGATTTGCCCTGCATTTTGGAAAAAATTGTTCTCATATGCTGACTGTTACATCTGTATTCCTTTGTTCCTCATCCATCCAAGCCTCTCTAATTCACATATTATCCTCAATTCTTATGTCATGTTCATATAATTCACCCACATCTTATTTTTAAAACCATATAGCAACTTCAATCTTCTAATGCCACACAGAAAATGATACCAGTTCTTAAAAAAATTCCATATAGCGGAATAATCAATAGTCCATCGATCAATCCCAAAATAATATAAGGATTATGTCAATGCCAATTTTGTTCCTATGTTATGCAATCTAAAGAAAACATTTAAGTGTGTGTGCTTGGTTTCAAGAACATAATCAAAGAATCACAGAATCACAGAACTGTAGGGTTTGAAAAGGACCTCTAGAGATTATTAAGTTCGATCCCTCTGCTAAAGCAGGTTTCCTACAGCAGGTTACACAGGAAAACACCCAGGTGGTTCTTGAGTATCTCCAGGGAAGGAAACCACAACTTCCCTGGGCAGCCTGCTCCAGAGCTCTGTCACCCTCAAAGAAAAGAAGTTCTTCCTTATGCTTGTATGGAACTTCCTATGTTCCAGTTTGTGCCCGTTGCCACACTGCACATCACTGAAAAGAGCCTGGCACTATCCATTTGACTCCTACTCTTTAGATATTTATAAACAGTGATGAGATCTCCTCTCAACCTTCTTTTCTCCAGGCTGAAGAGACACAAGTCTCACAGCCTTTCCTCGTATGGGAGATGCTTCAGGCCCCTAATCATCTTTCCAGCCCTCCACTGGACTTTCCCTAGAGGTTCCCTCTTTCTTGAACTGTGGAGCCCAGAACTGGAGACAGTACTGCAGATGTGGCCTCACCAGGGCAGAGTAGAGGGGGAGGATCACCTCCCTCGACCTGCTGGCCACTCTCTTTTTAATGCATCCCAGGATACCACAAGGGAACACTGCTGGCTCATGGGCAACATGTTGTCCACGAGGACACACACGTCCTTCTCCTCAGAGCTCTTTTCCAGCAGGTCATCCTCTTCTCTGTACTGAGGCATGTGATTAATCATCTCCACGTACAAAAACCTATACTTGCCCTTGTCGAACCTCATAAAGTTCCTCTCCACCCAACTCTCCAACTTGTCCAGGTCTCATTGAATGGCAAAACAGTCTTCTTGTGTGAAGTTAGATAGTTCTGAGCTGAAGGATGATTTTCAGTCAAGGCTCAAGAATTTAGAGTTTGCATTTTTTTACAGGCTCTCGGAAAATAACATATTCAAAAATCATTTTATTATGTATAACAAGAATATTAAAATAATGTAAAAAGAATAATAAGTCTTGTTATTACTGTTTCAGCATTATCTCTAGGATATCAAATCAACCTGAAAATTTGTTTTTAGTGTGCACTATGTATCCCATCATGAAGACTAACTCTTAGTTGATTTGCCTACAGAAAATTCAAAGATTACCAAAAAAAAATCAGATGAAATATATGATTTGAATTTCATTAAAAAAAATGTTATTTACTAGTGTTAAATTACAGCATTAATGTATTGTGGCAATTTTTTATGGATTTATTTTTTTCCTTCACTGTAGATTTGGCTATAACTCTAGATTTGGCTATAAATCACAAAAAAAAAAAAAAAGCACAAACAAAAATGAAACTAAACAACAAGAATACTTCATTGGTATAGGAGCTCTTTGATTATATGCATTATTTTGCTGACACAAGGGATACAAATGAACAGGACAGTAGCTAGGGCTTCTTAACACAGCTGTATTGTGAGGTCAGAAGGCCAACAGGAGCTGCGGTGACTGATCTTGTTAGATGAACTTTACTGATATTCTGGTGGCCAAAATGCAAATATGTTGATGCAGAATGCTCTTATAGAATGTTTATACTGTCCTATGCATACAAGTTAATTCCAGGTAGCTGAACCATATCTATACAGTCTTGAATATAATAGTTAAATAAAAATGTAGTCACCTCATCTTGAAGTGTGCTCTCATGTGTAATATGACAATTATTGAAGAGCTCTGAGATGAGAATCTGGAATTAAGGAATCATTTATCTAGATCAAAGTGAAAGACATTAACATTGACCACAATCCGTCAAAATGCCTACGCACAAATTAAAACTTAGCTTTTGCATTCATGATTTAATCATAGTAAGGCTTTATTTTCAAATAATGCTGCTAAAGTGTAGGTGTCTGAAATTTTCATTTTCAGTTGAAATGTTATATATAAAACAGAATTATATTCTGTTCGAGCAAAAACTGAACAGTTTTGCTGCTTTCTTCCATCTGAACTGTAACCAAGATTAAACTTTCTATTGCATCTTTAGCATGTGAAGTAAGTCGCAGTTGAGACTGCGTCAGGCCATAGTTTTAATGAGAGTACAAAAGAGTCTTCTCTTTGCATCCCACACCAAGCTGTATTGCACAAAGTCTCAGGCACAAAAAATGTTTACCTTTTTAGCTTTACGCTGAATAAAATGAGTTAGTCTAGTAAAACTGCTCTCATAAAATTCTAGTATTCTACTAATTCTTTAGTTATGCTGCAGAGAAATTATATTATGCAGGAAACTGTTTCTACACTCAGGCTCCTGGCCTTCAGAAAAAGAACTTGTCTTATGGCAGAGGAATGAATTTACGTTACTGAAAATCTATACATACCTGACTAATATGAAGAGTCTTGAAAAAGAATATTTCCTATGCTTAACAAATGTTTGCCTAATCTTATTCATATGAGGGTTTATTTGCATTCTGTATGTTTCACCTTTTGCTAAGTGCTGTTTTTTGTGCTCTGGTCTTAAAGACCTGAGTGGCAAAGGAAACAACTAAAAGCAATGTTTCTACCATGTATTCACAGCAGGCATCCTTCTCTCATCAGCAAACAAGGAAGGAGAGGCTACTGGTTTGAATAAAAAGATGGCGAGGTTAGAAACCAAAGAATAAACCAATAGAGAGCACACATAGCAGTTTCATGGTGTGAAAATATAAAAGAGGTTGCTGAAATGCTGAGTAGTTAGAAAAGAGCATGTAGCTGAATGGAGGCAGATTGATCATGAGTTTCTTGAGGAAATGGCATAAAGAAAGGCAAGAAATTAGGAGAGACTGTATTAAAATAGATGAAACCAAAAGTAATGTGAAGGAGACCAAAGCTACAGATGATGAAGAACAAAGAGCAAAGATGGCAGGAGAACTGGCAGTAACTGAGGACAGGATTTAGTAGAAGAGTTGCAGAAACCTAAAGAAAGGCTGAGAGATTAAAAAGGAATCTAGAAATTTGTTTAAAACTCAAAGGTAGTGAGAAAATATATATTTGGAGGTAAGGTCAGACGAAATGCCAGAAGAAAGTAAATAGATTTCTATAGGAAGAGGACAGGAAAAATGGGAATGACATCAGAGATGGAAACTGGATTTGGAATAATGTGATAGTTATGTGAAACTAGGACAGGTAGGTTGAAGAGCCAAGGACTATGACAAAACAGAACAGAAAGCAAAACTAATCAAAGGATAATAATGAGGTTGGAAGCTGTAATGGAGATGATGGTGAAGTCACACTCACACACTGGAAGAAATGACAGGAATCATGTAGAGAGCAAAAAGTGTACGCAGATTTCCATGATGACATGATATGACTTCATGAGACCAATATTGAATTAAATTAACTGATAAAGTGATACTATGTAGGATTGGTATGAAAATAATTGTGGAAGACAACAACTGGTTTTTTTGCCTCAAAGCTCACTTCATGAGGCCCTTTTGGTGATAAGACTCTAACTGACAACTGCGAATTATCTAGGGGAGGTGAGCAGTGGGTGTCACCATGCCACAGTACTTCTGCTTATGATTGTAAAGATAAGCAGAAGCAAGGAGCTGACCACTGCAAAAGGTAACAATGCTTGTGCATGGCAACGAAGGCACCACTCCCTGCTGTCTTAGCTGTTGGGCCCGATGTGACACACTAACAGAGAGAAAAAGAAGAAGAAGAAAAAAAACTGTGAAATGGGGGATAAATGGTCCCCACTAAACTAAGGGCTTTGGAGAAGAACTCCCAGAGAAATGAAACCTTTGGAGGAGAAGAACTCCCAGAGAAAAGAAACTTTTTATGGAGGAATTCCCAAAGAGAAAGAAACCTCTTAGGAAAGAACTCCCCGGGGCCAGCTTGCTGCAAAGGTTCCTGGCTTTCTCCCATCCCCTGCGGTGACTGGACAAGTTCCTGAGATCAACGGAGGCACTACGAACAATGCTGGACCCACAGTAGTGACTTGCTTTCTACAAGGACTTCTTGCTTTTATTTCCTATCCCTTTTCTATCACCCGCCTTCCCTTCCCCATCTCCCTAAGCAACTAGGATTTGTAATAAACTGATCGGGCTAACATTTGACACGTTGTGTCTTGTTGGCCGTCAAGTATACATATATTAAAAGAACCCCCTCTCCCTCCTATAAATTGGAGTGAGACAATAATTATTTCTAGAAGGAAGATATTTGTGTCAGTGTAAACACTGAATAGGCATGAAGACTGAAGTGATTATATTGACTAGATAACTGATACCACTTGTATGAGCATAGGTGTCTAGTTGTATCTGAGGTGTAATAAAGTAAAGAAAACATCCACAACAGACTGGTAGACAGGACACGACCTGTGTGAGATCTGTTCCCATTGTGAAACAGCACCTGAAGGCTAGTCAGGATAGCCTAGAGTATATTAAACGTATCATCAATATTTGACTTGTTCTCTGTTTCAGCTTGTACATCCAATTTTACTCAGACAAAAAATTAGTGTGCAAAGATAATTAGAATTACTATTCTGCATACAAACTGTATATTGCTCTTTTATTTTATATAATAAAATTCATTCTGTGAAGCGATTAATTGTATTAGTTGTGGGTACTATAGAAAAAAAAAACATTAAGCAAAGGGCTAATTCTATATAGGTAACAGGTTTTAATGGTCATCTGTCACTTAGCCCTGAGAATACACACGGAACAATTAGGAAGAAACTGGAACATGAACAGCTGCTCATTAGTGATCACTGCTCTTTCTGGGCCCTGCACAAGGCAGACTGTTGTAAATGTGATTGTGAAGCAAGACAGGGATGCAATAAAGAGAGCTAAACACAGACTGCACAGACAAGTTGCTTTCTTGTATTTGTTATTACTGAGTTTCCTCTGGTTTGTTTGTTTATTTAATCTTATGAAAAGTAATAGATTTTCATTCTTTCCATGATTATTTTATATAACTCTATGCATATAATATTTCTACAATAAGAAAAGTAACATAAATTAGTCTTCAGCCAAGACAAAATGGAGAAGAGTATTATGTGAATTTCACCTAATAAAGCTGTTATTTTTGTAACAAAGAAATACAGAGTACTCCAATGCTACACAAGAACAAATATGTCAGAAGAGACTGGGCCCGAGCTAGCTCTTTCTTAACATATCAGAAGAAAAACTATTTATTCAGTTCCATTTTTAATTGATAGAACATAGTTCTGGCCTTTACAAACTATAAACAAACAAACAAATAAATAAAAGCAAGAACATAGAGGCATACTCCGCTGGTGCGGAGACTGGCGCACAAGTCTTATGAGGAGCAATTGAGGGAACCGGGATTGTTTAGTCTGGAGGAGGCTCACAGGAGACCTTATAGCCTACCTATATATCTATATAACCTACCTGAAGGGAGGTTGTGGTGAGGTGGGGGTTGTTCTCTTCTCCTGGCTAACTAGTGATAGGACTAGAGGGAATGGCCTCAAATTGTGCCAGGAGAGGATATTAGGAAAAACTTCTCCAAAAGAATCATCAGGCACTGGAATGGGCTGCCCAGGAGGGTATTCAAGTCACTGTCCCTGGAGGTGTTCAAGAAATGTGTACATGTGGTACTAAAGAATATGGTTTAGTGGGCAATATTGGTGGTAGGTGGATGGTTGAACTAGATAATCGTAGAGATCTTTTCCAACCTTAATGGTTCTATGATTTTATGATCTATATCCTATCAAATATGGCCGCATAGCAATGCAGATTCAACCAAATAAACAACGAAAGACTCCTCTCTTGTCTGAAGATGTACACGTCTCTCAGAAATTAAACTTCTGAAGATTTTATGGGTTATTTCTGTGTTGTTTTTTTTTACTTTTTTTTCTTCAATCAAATTTGATTGGGAGCTGACTGACAACCATTTTTGTAGTTATGTTAATGCAAAGTGATGAATGCACTTAGAGTAATTAATTAGTAATAAAAGCATACACAGGTTTATAGTATTACTTTTCAGGTTCAGGAGTCCACAAAGACCAAAAAGTCTAATAAACATGAAGAAGAGTTCATTTACATGAGGAATTTCTCATCTTTTTTAGTTCAAGGTTTGATGTAGTTATATTCAGCTACACAATATCCCAGGAAAAAAAAAAAACGTAATCAGTTTCCTACTGCTTTTTGGCATCAGGATGAAATGTTGTCATCCTGGCATTATCATTTTGCAGAAGATAAATTTCAAATGAATCTAGCAGGTCAGACATTCTTCTCAAGGAAGGACATGGCTCACTTGTAAGTGGGTTATAAACAAACAGGATTTGTTCTAATACAGGCAAGAAAGTCATACATCTTTAGTTGACAACTAGAGTGTGCTTAGAGCTTGGAGAAGATAGTTTGGAGAACAGTGATTCTGAACAAGATTTTGAGCTGGATGATGGATAACTTCTCACACACAAGCACAAGAGTGAGTATCTGTGAAAAACTGAGGTTACCTGCTGCTGAGCTTGTGCTGGTGTCCCCGAGAATGGAAATTCTGAGCCTTTCTCTTATTTCTACACATTTAGGAAATCATGATCACCTTGGGAGAATTGAAGAGACAGAATAGACTAATTAGAAGGCGGGAGAGTACATCTCATGGAGGAAAATCTCAGTATTTTTCCCATTTCATAAGATTCAAAGTATTTATTTTCTTACCTTCTTTGTTGTTAAATTCATCTCTCTGAACATTCACAAGAAAATTACCAAAGTTAAAACATGTTTTAAAGTGCTTTTAAAAATTCATCCTATGAGCTATCATACTTCTTTATTTATTAAAAGAAACAAAATCATATATTTTAGACAGGTACCAGGATAAGTGCAACAGTGATCAGATCACCCATTGGAAACAAGGTAAGTAGCACTCAGGTGTAAGTGTAACCTCAGGAAATGCTTTCTTGTCGTATTCCAAAATCAATATACTGCTTTAAGTCTACTTTAAGAATTTGTTTGGTTGGTTGGTTATTTTTTCAGAAAAGCTATGCTCTCTCCATAGAAGCTACAATTTTTTTTTTTTTATTTTAAGCTGGTCCTTTTTTCTGTGATAGATTTGCAGAAAATGCAAACAGATAGTTGAAAACTGTAAGTGACATAAGACAGAACTCAACATTTTAAAAATTATAAGAGCTTTAGTAACCAGCAAACATTGTTTCCTTTATACATTACACTTTCCACAAAAATATTGAATTTAGTTTTGCAGAGCAAGTTACAGGGAATGATGGTAAAGATTTTTCTGATGGGTTTTCTCCTGTCATTATATTCCTCCAGGTCACAGGTAGGCACTGCAACTTCAAACGCAAATTGGGCTGTACCAGGAGACGCTCACCCAGGACAAAGAAAAAAAAAAGAGAGAGATTTACATGTCTAAGCATCTTTTTGGAGAGCATATTCTATCATGGGGACTACCACAGAAGATTGTTACTCCAGAATATCATGATCAATGTCTCCCAGTCCTGTTTATCTATTCATTTCTTGGGATTTTTAATTTGTTTTCTCCAAGGTAAATCTCCTTCCTACTAATGATCCAGTCTATAAAGATGCATAGAAGAGGTCATATGCAAGAAGAAGTCAATGTGATATCTGACCACAGACTGACATCAAACTGGCTTAAGTAATCACAAAACTTGTAAGTTGGTTTAAAGGATAACCTTGGCCTACCCAGAAAACACTGTGATACATTAAATACATCCACTTTCAGTATAGCTATTAATCCAGTTTTATGTTAGCAATTACACAGTAAGAGATGAGATCTCCCCTGAGAAGGTTTTCTGGCACTGAACTATGACAGAAGTTCCCAGCTGCAAAGAAATGAAACCTTCCCATTCCTCCAACTCATCAGGTGAATCATGTAGACAGTTGGCCCTAAGAGGCCAGCCCCCTACTAATATTTTTAATACTTTGAAAAATAGGAGAATTTCATCCTTTAGACTTTTGTATTTCTACTATCTCTTTGAGGTTATACTACTTCTTTCACTCATTTACATCCTTCTGAATAACACTTAATATTCACTGTATAGTGTCTTCTATGGTCACTGTTTTAAAGTCAATATTCACGAATACTTTGATTTCTCTGGAAAGCCTTAGTCTTCTTTTGTTCTCAGCTCATATCTTGGGGTCAATATGGTTTTCTTACTTTAAAGCATCTGTATAATGAGACTTAAACATTTAATGCTATAAATTTAATCAAAGAGTCTACTTCCAAAAGATGAGTATGATGAATTTGGATCATCTGTTATTTTTCTTAAGGTGATCAGTGCAGTAACTCTAAATTTCAGTCTCCATTTTTGCAAAAAACTGCTACTGAGACAAAATCAGTTCTCTAAAACGACTGAGAAGCAAGAGGCAAAAATTAACCTTTCTGCCCAGTTCCATTTTTGCATGAATACACTGGAGATGGGTTTGCACAGTTCCGAAAAATTTCCTTGCCTGCACAATTTCAGCTGACTTGAATGGTAAAATTTATCTATTGCTTTCTTCTCTCCAGTAACTTTAATTTGCAAAAGAGTTGACCTTGCCTGTAGCTTGGTTACAGCCCATTGCATTTCTAACATAGCCTGCATACAGGATTTGCATAGACTAATTGTATTCTCAGATCTTCATCTTCCTAGGTTTTCTCACTCTGAAATTTGTCAAAAGAAGATTTTGCCTTAGTTTTAGATTTCTGTAATTCCGTAGTTACTTACAAATGCTACAGATTCAGCAACTTACATAGTGATCATACAATGTTTTATCCTTTGTATCTTGTATTCCACATGTTCTGGCGTCTGTACATTTCATCCCATCATTACCTCAAAGGGAGATTCTGGAAGTAGCTGGGGTGTTTTGAAGAACTGTAAGAACTAAGGATTAAGAAAATCCCAAACATTCCTTTGTCATCTGGAAAATTAACATTTTTTTGCTTTTTCTACTATTCCTGATGCCTAAGTTCATAAGAAATATATATTTGTTGTAGTGGAACATTTAACATTTTTTGAATATTCTCAGAACAGCTGTCAGATTCAATATTCACTGGGAGGACTGAGATAGGAAAAAGCTTATTCCATCATGACTGCAGCAGTCCACTGGAAAAAAAATAAAATAAAAAAATGCAAAGTTTCCATCATTCTTTAGATCTCTGAGAACCTGAGGGAACTTTTTCTTTAAATTCAGTGGTTTACTCATGAACCAACCAGGCATGATTTTGCACACATTCTTTTCAAGTCAGAAGCTCAAGACAGAAAGTTTTGACAACATTTTGTTTTCCTAGATACCCTCCAATGAAGGTGTCATCAGAATAATGCTACATTTCCTTTCCAAACTGAGTTGATACTGTCTATACAGAAATCTCATGCCCTTCACACAGGAATCTCATGCCCTTCACACATCAGTAACTAAAGCATTGGTTGTATTTCACCCCAGGAAACTCTTTACCAGGTCTTTTTCATTTCCTTGGTCATCATCTTCAAACACAGAAGGAAATGTGCTAATTTGTATTTTTCCCAGTCTTGAAATCCGGTACTTCATTTTTATCTCATTCCTTCATGAGAACTTTGAGCAATACAGGCTCTTCTTCCCCTGATATGCTTTTTGTTTTTCTTTTTGTTTTGCTTTTAATTTTTCTTTTAAATGTTGCCAGTCCTTTGTTTTACCAGCTGATACATCAGCTATTTTAAGATAGCTAAAGTACATTGAGCTTTTAACTTTTCACTGTGGGATGCTTCCTTAATTTAGTAAAGTTACAAATACCCTGAAACAAAGCAAAATTTATAGAGGTGACTCACAAAAGTGTTCTCATGAGCACCCTGTATTGACAAGAACTGTGTGAGTGAACTTCATCTCCAAGCACAATCTGAAAACAAAGTAGCATTCAACTGAAATGAACACATTCAAGTGCAGGCGACAGAAAGCAATTCAAAAGTGAGCAGAGTGAGAGACAGTTGAGTAGCATATTCTTCAAGTGCTTCCAGATGTGTGGGTGAAACTGTGTAGCTGCCAAATCCAATATATCTTTTCTTGATTGCCGTAACTGGAACCACTATAAAACATTAGCTTGCAAGCACATCTGTGTGCAAGAGCAGTGATTTGAAGTACTGGTTCACTAAAACTTTTGCTCTCTCATCTAGCATGTGAGAGTACTGCAGAATTTGTGAAGGTGCTGTGCCTACTACAGTAAAAGTTTCCTGCTACAGCTAATGATCAGTGCACTAAAGAGAAGTTTGCCTCTTCATCTTTCCTTTGGTAGCAAAACTTGCATGACTGTGGATATTATATTATACTAGTGTTTCTTGGACAACTCAGAAACACAAAGTGTTTGATGCTCATTTTTAAGTGAGAATAGAGAATAGTTAATTTCTACACTGAGCAACAAGCATCAAGTAATTTGAATTATGAAATTGCATGTCAGTCTTGCATGGCACATGATGCTGAAGTCATTCAGAGAACTTGTGTAGCTCCTGCTCCCTAATGTACTTTCCCTGTAATCAGCTCAACTAAGGTGGAGCCACTGCAAATTAATTCTTGATACTACCTATTAGAATCCAAAAAGAATGTGCTGCTTGTTGAGTGAGAGTTGTTTCACCATGACATCTTTTGCAGGATTGATGTTCTGGACATCTTTACAAGGCAGCACACCTAAAAATAGCTCTTCATGATTGGTCACACTTTTGTTGTATTATACTTGAGGCCTGCAGCTCCCTGCCCTGGGTACTGCCAGCAGGCACACTGTGTAATATGCATACATATATACATGTCCAGCCATGCAGAACATCCCTGGCAGACGTGCTTAGCATCCATGGTGACATCCTGCGTGCAAGCACACACAAACACACACACACCACACACACACACAGGACTTCCCAGTGGCTGGGCCCAACCTCTCCACTCCTGACACCTGTCCTCAAACTCCCCACATCCCCAGTGGTGTCTCTGGCCTGCACTCGGTATTGGTTATACACACACACCGAATGTACCCCATCTGTCAGACTTCCACCCCAGCCTCAGCCATGGCACCATGGCAAGGCCACACTCAGCCCTGCCAAGCACAAGCACAGGGGACAGAAAGCCTTGTCCCAGGAAAACCATCAGAAACAGAACTTAGTGAAGAGACAGGAGACACTGGTGCTGGCATGGCTAGGCATGTCAATAGACCTGCACCTGATCACACTGCCAGACACTTTAATCCCCTTTTCCCAGTGTTTTTGCATACTAGTTCCTACTCAGACAACCTCCATCTCTCCTTTTCTTGTAGTTGCTTACCCTAAGCACCCCATAATGTACTTAGCTGCAGGGTGACCCCTTCTTCACAAACACTGCCATTCCTGCAAGTAGGACCATGGCTCTTCATGCTTCCTGCCTGCCCTGATTCATTTAACTCTGGTGCCTCCTCTCATTGGTGGCTGGCTATCTGTGGGCATCCTTCATGCAGACTGAACATACAATTGCTAACCCTGGTCACTGTATTTCTTCTATGTCAGAGTATTCTCCTGTGTGGTTTTGGAGTTGTAGTTGCATTTCAAGAGGAGTGGGCATGAATTCAAAAAGAAAAGCCCAAACTGCTTTTGTGGAGATGGATTGGCATTGTTCTCCAGGAGAACTCTGGTTCTTATGGAACGTAGACTTCTGTGGAAAACTGCAAAGCTTTATTTGTTGGCAGCCTAACTGTGCACAGTTATTCACTCGAGCTTATTCTTATTATCTGCTGTAATACTTGTGTCTGGTTCAGATTATTTGAGCAACTGTTAGGATTAAAGATCAAGGAGAGTAGTAAACTTCCTTTCAGATGTTGATAGTACTTCTGCAACAAGGGCTCTCAATTTCTGATCCATAAGAGAAAAGAATCATAAATTTTATTGCACCACTGCCTGTTATATGTAGAAAATGTAAGTCAAGTACTTAATCAAGACATTCAGCAATAGTTCTTCCTTTTCCCTTTTGTTAAGATAGTTGTTAACACATAAGTTAATATATACAGAATTTCCAGAAGCACCAGGCTTATTATTACTTGAAACTCCACATGTATTGCCATGACCAGTGGCTCATAGCTAGGCATTACATTTTTTTCCATGTTTATAGTGGGGGCTTTTAAAGCCCCTCATGTGAATCAGAAGGGTAAATAATCAGGAAACACTGATGAACTGCCAAATGAAGCAATTTAATCAACCAATAAATCAAGAATAACATGAAAACTGGGATGGGGTTTCAACAAGTACCACTTGTACAGCTTTCGGCTCATTTTTCTTCATAGAATGTACTTTAGTTTGAACATCAAAAATCTGGATACCAGTCATAATTGCAACACGAGGCTTAACAACTTCTTTAAAGAGGAGTGAAGCTGATGAGTACGACTCATTCTCTGAGTACTGTAATCAGAAAAATTATCCTCTCATGAGGAAAAATCTTTAAGATTAAAGGAATGAAGAAAAGAAAGGATGCTAAGACTACAGATGTGATATATCAACTGGGAAATGCTAATGTCATCTGTCAAGAGTGCCTAGACTGCTAATATCACCTTCACGAGCTATATGAGTGATACAGGCATGATGATCATGCTATAGCAGGGACTGTTATTGAATGATAAAGTAACTTGAGATGTGTTGTGTGTCCCAAAAAAGTACTGTTTGCAGCAGAATACACTGCCTCTCACCTTTGAGTGTTCCATGTTAAGAACATTTGTTGAGTAACTGCAGGGGAGAAGCATACTAAGGATCAGTTAAGCATGACCACTACCTCTATTTCATTGTTCTGTACTGGAGACTGTAAATTAGATGACTCCCGTGTGGATGAGCTTTTGGCATCTATCAAGTTTTGGTACAAAATGAAGATGTTTCAGAGAGACAGGCAGCTCCAGGCAACATGCTGCAATCTGCAGAGTGGCATAACATTTTGCATCTTTCACATTCACCAGATAAATCATATTATAACAAACACATTTTATTAAATGATTAATTTGGTGAAAATGTAACTATTTGGGAGGCAAGCTTGCAAAGTGTCAAAGACTTTTCTACTTCTCATATTGTCGCAAGCAGGCTGAGGGTGCACAGGAGGTTGAGTGGAGGAACTACCGGGACAGTAGACTCAACCTGAACAAAGGGATTTACTATAACATACAGCAACATGCTCAGGAAAAAAAAAAAAAAAAAAAAAAAAAAAAAAAGGGAGTAAGAAGGAAGAACAGTGGGATGGATGTTCAGAATGATGACATTTGTCTTCCCAATAAACTGCTACATTTGATGAGCCCTTCTTTCCTAGGAGTGGCTGAACATCTGCCTATTATGGGAAATAGTGAATGAATTCCTTGTTTTGCTTTGCTTTCATGAGCAGCTTTTACTTTACCTTTTAAACTGTTTTTATCTCAACTCATGAGTTCTCACACTTTTACTGTTATGATTCTCTCTCCATTCCACCTGGGAAGAGCAAGTGAGCATCTGTGTATGCTGAGCTGCCTGCTGGGGTTAAAACACAACAGTTCTTTTCTCATAGTTCAGTGAAATATTTCTGATGACTATGACCTTGCAAGAATTGGTAATGCAGTTTGTGATTCAAAGTAATGCAGCCAATTAACAAGAGTTGTTTTGCAAAGCTTGTACTTTCAAAGAGTTATGTTCTCTAACACGGTACTTCAAATATCAGGCAAATGTATTTCCTTGTATCACACTGCCTTAAAGACTTGGTTCTGATGGTTCCTGGTATTGATATGATAATCAACAAAGTACAAGCAAATGTTTCCAGTGTAGGAGTTTCACAGGTAGCTAAGCAATAATAGTTGAAGAATACGTTCTGGGGAGACACAGTAGAGAAAGTTATAGGGGAACATAAGGAAACCAGCTTAGTGGTACAAGAAGTCTGTTCCACTATATATATACAAGTCTATCTCAGAAATGATGTGAAAGTAAAAACTCATTTAATCAGGTAGCATAAGGAAAAAGTAAACAAATAAACAAAACACCTATCAGTGAGTAATGTAACAAGAAAAAACAAGTCATGAACAGCTCACCTTCAGTCTAAGAAGAAACTGTTTAAACCTCTTAATCAAAAGCAAACACAGCTGGTCACGTAATGCAAATGTTAAGTAAATAATAAAACATCACAAATATAATCTGTGTGTATTAAAACCCCTACCCACAATTCTCAATTTTCAAATTCACTTATAGGAACCAATAATCAAGAATTAAAGAAATGTCTAGGAAAGACAATGCTGCATGGAATCTGTCTCAGATCAAAAGACACGCATGACAACCTCACTAGTTTGTATTTTTTCAATTAAATTCACCTTTTAATTTTGATTTTATTATCAAAGCTATTATACAGGCATGTTTTTGTATAAAATTGAACAAATTAGAATATATATTTCACTATTAAAGGCATTTAAGGTTAGTCCTCTGAAGGACAGTTTCCAGGCTCAAAACAGATACATGTCAGAACTGAGACGAAAGCTAGCAAGACACAAAGTCACCTTGGGAAGCAATCCAAAACAGTTATTCATTAACACCCTTTTACCTCACAGTAGCCAATTTATATACTCATAAATTATAAGTACATGGGATGCATATAGCTGACTGACATACATGTCAGTCAGACTGACTGGCCACATGTGTCCTGGGCTATAGTAAAAGGTGTGCAGTGCTCTAGATACTGCTTAGTTTTGGCCCCTGGTGCAGGAAAGTAATGACACTCTAGAAGGAGCTCAGTGGTGCTCCAGGAGTGGTAAAGGCTGGAGCACTTGCCCTGTGATGAGTAGCGGTGGAAGATAACCTGGGTCAGCTTTGGAGGCACCCAGCAGCTCCCTACAAGCAGTTATCAAGTATACAGAGCTGAGCTCCTCACGGCCACACACAGAATTGTATACATGAGAAATCTTAGGTTATTTTGCATAAGTAAAGCAGTCCCTGAACCACACACAAGGTATGCAGTTTCCTATATTACTTATCTTATTCCTCAGTAAAAGGATTTTTTTTTCTCCTTAACACTAAGCTTTCTTTCTTTTAGGCAACGTATTTGCTCTACTGCCTTACTATTTATGTTGTAATTAATGTCAATCAGAAACACTACTATACACAGGCAACATGACTCCAGAGACAGTCATGCGGGACCTGGATCTTAATCTAGAAGTGCCTATGCAGAAAGCAAAATTTGGACAATGGAGGACACCTAATTTAGTAGTTTAACTTACAAAAGAAAGTACTGAAATTTACAGTTAGAGAAAGTTCGACCAGATTTAGCATTTATAAACAATTTTCAATTCTTCAAGTAATTAGCCACTGGAACTTAACACAAAATGTTGTGGTAGTTTTACATTGTTATGTACATGTGCACATTATTATTATTTATCTTTCACATTGTTGTTTTTCAGGCCTCTTTTGGTCTTGTAAGCTGTGAAGCTATCTATTTAGAACCAAATATTCTACTTGTAATAAATCCTTTAAAAATCTGTATGTCCTTATCCATATCCCTGAAACATTCTAGCATCTGTGCATCTGTGACACACTGTCTTTTAAACAGAAAACAAACTGTACATTTACAGTCACTTGTCCTGGACAGTGAAAAGTTCTTTTCTGTACTTCCTTCTGCCTTATTCAGAAGTTTGACAAGATGTTTGCATTAACTGGACTCAAGGATCCTTGTGGATTCCTTCCAATTCAAGATATTCTGTGATTCTATGATTCTATTTGCAGTAAAGGGACAATGAAGATAATGAAGTGGTTTATTCTATTCCCTTGTGTTATCTAATATGTTTTGGATTTCAATTACGTGCTAACAAAGTAGAGACTCTCACAGGAGGACACCCAACCCCTGTCAGACACTCTTCCCAAAACATTCTTTCCCTCTGGGTCCCTTCTTGCTGCTCTCATTCCTAATACCTTCTGATTCTGAAAAGACATTATACCCCTACTTAAAACATTTAATGGAATACAATTTAATGCCTCATTCTATAATCTAATATGACCTGTCAATTTTGAAGTCAGATTCAGCAAAGACATTCTGCTTTTGTATTTCTTTTAAGGTATTCAGGTTAAGAGAAATAGACCTTGGAGATTAATAGATCGGTGATTTGTTAACATATTCATTTTGTCTTAATCAGTGATTCCTATCCCTCTACTGCTAATTGCCCTTTTTCTTTTTTCCTCCCCCTACTCTCTTCAAAAAATAGCAAA
The DNA here is from genome assembly GCF_002078875.1 of Numida meleagris. Taxonomy (NCBI): domain Eukaryota; kingdom Metazoa; phylum Chordata; class Aves; order Galliformes; family Numididae; genus Numida; species Numida meleagris. Next base: position 125,644,546 of record NC_034409.1, read on the forward strand.
TAACGCTAAAATAGAAATGAGTTTTCAGTTTGCTTGGAGTTAGATTGCTCTTTCTTTTAATTATATTCAACAAATCCTCTCAGAGAGAAAGGCATATATTGTAATTAAAAGAAAAATAAACGCATTTTATTGTTACTATAAGTATGGTATTACTACTTGCTTCTAAGTTGGGAAAGTTTTCAGAGACAGTACCAAACAACAGTCAGTATGTTTTAAATATTTAAGTGCTGCAAACCCAGTGGGATTCCATAATCATAAAGATAAGGTGAGAAGTTCTAAGGCATGCAGTACAAACAATAAAAGAATTGTACAACATCCTAACACTGATCATCCAAAAATTCTAAAGAAAGAGAATATTTGCAGCTGTGAAAATCAGTCTATAAAATAAAGATGCAGAACAAACAAATAAAAATTCAACTGAAGAATTAAAAAAGAAGGCAAGTTCTGATAATAAAAGAAATGGAATAGCATTGTTATTGTTGAAGATCTGATGTTAGGAAAACATGCTTTGTTAGTGCCAGAAATAAGATGAGGTTGTCTGGATTCCAGTCCTGCTCTGAGTAACTGCCAGTAGCAACACAGATAAAATACTGTGCTTTGCATTATTAAAAATTAAAGAAGCAATAGGAAAGGGCTGTTAAGTCAAGAAAATGTAAGTAATCACTATATTCAGGTGCACCTTACTTGTTTGCATGAGTCATTCTATGTTCTATAATCCATTTATGATCAACGTTAAAAATTGTTAGTGGTGTTTTAATTAAATCTGTATGCTAAACAAAAAGCATTTTCCTGTGCAGAATAGAAATTTTACTTTTAATGAAGAAAGCGGTATTTGTTTTGTGGAATGTACTGTTATCCTCTCTCATTGTTTGCGCCATTATCACAGTGTAATTAAGTGCTGAGGCATGAAAAATGATTATGCTGCTTATGCATAGAAAATTCATTTAGTAATGTGTTCTCACTGCCCTGAAATGTTTATATAAGGGCTTGCAAGTTTTAATCACTTTTTCTAGTTTTTTTTCTTTTTTTTTTGTTTTGTTTTTTTGAAGTAAACAAGCAAAATTATTTTTTTCAGGTATACCGCTAAAATTCTTAGATACAACTTGCATACAGCTACATAAATATTTTTAATCTCGGTCATTCAAAATGACACATCAAATGGAGTAGATAATCTAAGATAAACAGCATTAACAAGACATGATTATTGCCAAGTTGAATACTAAGAGCATTATTCTATCCATATAAGTGTTTGTATCTCTGACAGAAATCAGAAAATTGGGGTTAATAGGGTAGTTAGGAACTGTAGCAAGAGAGTACAGGTAGGCGTATATATCAGTAGTCTCATAAAGGATTCAGTTTACTGTTCTAACTTGCAAGCTTTTGAAGGTACATCTTGATTTTCTGTTTGAAAATCTATAAAGCATTGTAGTAATCTGTGAAAAAAAAAAAAGATTAACTACTGTAGAATGACATTATGTGAAATTGCTTTACAGAGGAAAGATATGAATTCTTTTAACAAGATTACTTTGGACAATTCTGGACAATTGCATTTGTTTAATAATAAAGTTATGTAGTTACCTGACTCCAGATATTCTGCAGTATTTTTTTTCTTCATAGTACACAAAGACAAATTGAGTTTGTATTAACAATAATTCTAATTCAAGATATTTCATTAAGCACAAATTTAGGGAAAAAAAAACACTTTATATAAATTAATCAAATGTAATTACTAAGTCACTGAGGGATGCAAAAATTTAGAAACAACTTTCTAGATTAACATCTGTAGTCATCAACTGATGGAATTCAATACATATGTTTTCAAAACTAATCAGAATTTTATGACTCTGTTGGTCTAACACACTTTCAGTATCCAAATTAAATGTATTTCTGATAACCTGGTTCATTTCTCTCTACGTCAGTAATACTTGTTTATTTAAATAGCTATTTTCTTTTATTATTGTTGAATATATAATCAAATAAAGTAATCATTCCCCTTTTCAGTTTGTTTTTTAGGCTAAATTAAAAAAAAGATCTTTCAAAATGTATCTTTCTTATGGCACAGAATCAAATATCTCATTATAGCTGTATCAGCTACTGATGAGCCCAGACTAGAATGCTCTGATACAAGGTGTAATTTCTGTACAGTGCTCTTTGGTCATTTTTATATCTCTGTCTTTAAATTTTGTTTAACTACAAAACTACTACAAGGTCATTTATTTTACTTGATGACAAAATTGTCAGGTCTTCTGCATTTCAAGAGAAAATCGTCTGTCTTACTGAAGACGCGTTTGCCTTTTACTTTTGGTAAAATCACAGTTTGTTTCAACCCATGCTCTGTTTACCTTTATATAATATAATAGTATATATGTTATATATAATAGTATATATGATATAATGTATCTTTGAATAAAGATACATTAAGTCATCTATCAATTTTTTTCAAATCTCATACATATGGTATTTTGGTCACATTATTTAATTTCTACTTGATACTCTAAAATGAGCAAAAGAAATTGTATTTTAGTGTGGCTGATTTTTGTTTGTTTGCTGGTTTGTTTGTCAGTTTATTTTGTAGATGACGAAGAAATTACGGAAGACTTGCCTGTGAAAAAAAGATCTTGGTTGGAGTAATCTAAATTTAGTTATTTTCAGATAAAAGTAACATATAAAAATAGGTATTTAATAAAGGTTTGCTATTCTATAAATATCAGCTTTAGGAAACAGTTGAAACTAGACCAACTCTCAAGGCCTATATGTAAGCTTCATTACTTTCTTATCCAGAGGTGACGAATATGAATTTATACTGAAATTTAAAATCTAACAAATAAGGGCTTCAGCGAATAGAACAACAATCATTGCAGATGGTCAGTAGGAGGAAGTACAAAGGAAGGGTTAAAAGGGAATGTAAGCAAATAAAGTTTTGATAGGAAGACCTTACATAGTATTTGTATGTGTTTGTTTGGATTCCCAGATCTTAAACAACAGAAAACATTAAAAGTGATTTGTTAGGCAGTAGGTTGTGCAATGAATGGGAATCAATCAATGACTGCAAACTAACTTAGCATTTGCCTTAAATCACGAAAGAAAAATATGGAACAATGAGGTGAAATATTAGAGAAACATTTAAACACAATAATGATTATATTCTGACAGTCAAATAAACAAAAACTAAATGATGGGGGTGATGCAGAGCCATCATGTTAGTATTTTTAATGACTATTTATTTCCTAAATATAATCGTATTGTTATTTATTCAATTTTTATTTGTATTATTATGAAGCTTTACAAATTCTCTCAGTTTACGTACATTTACCAGTGCTTTAAACAGAAATGCCATAACATAAAAGTGATGATGGCTTAGAGCAGATGTCTAGAGAAGAATATAAGAGCAGACTAAGTGTGTTGACATTTTGGTCTCTTGAATTTCATGAGTTTTATGGTAATCCATTCCTTCAGCCTCTTCAAGTCCCTCTGGATGACAGCCCTGCTTTCCAACATACTGTTTCCCCAGTTTGGTGCCATCTCCAAATTAAAAAAACATTCACCTAATTACTTCCTTCAGGCCAGTAATAATAATGCTAATACTGATACTACTACTAATAATAAAAATTGTACAGCCATTACTTTGAACCAAGGTAAATTTAAAATAAGTTATCCTCCATTTCAAGCAAATCAGAAGTACTTAATGGTTAAGTTCATTGCATCAATTGTGTTTAGAAATTCAAGAAAGCTAAGACTATGCCCTATGAAGACAGAATCATCAGGTTACTCTTACATCAATTATGGTTCATAATGCTGAGAAGCACTTTAAAATGGTCATCCTATTTCTATGCTATGTTTATTCAGATTTCCCGATAAGAGTTACAGAGTACAGACTTCAAAAAAGTTACTTTAGTAGAAACAACAAATATTATTCAAATTATGGAAAAGGATTTCTCAAGAAAATAGTGTAACTGACTGAACAGAGTGAGTTCACAAGCTTACTAATATAGTCCTATATAGCCACATCACAAATAACTTAGCCAATAAAAAAGTACGAGAATGAACACTTAGGTTGAAGAAATTGTAAACAACTTCCCCTTTATCTATCTATCTATCTATCTATCTATCTGTCTATCCATTTATTTTGCTTATATAGACAAGTAGGATACAATACATAAACTATATTATTTGAAATTTACTCTCTCCTACATGTTTTGGGTGTTGTCACACTTCACCTTAGCTAGATATCAACATAGCTCATCTTCTAATCACTTGGTGAACCTTCTGACAAGTATAAAACAATTTCATTTATATTAATTCTCTATCATTTTGGTAGGATTTTCTTATGAATTGTATTATTCTAGGAATAGATTTTCTTTATTTTTCACTTTGATAAGCATACAACCAAAATTTGCAAAACAGTTATATTTTCATGACACTAATTAAGCATTCTCTGATGTTAAAAAATAAGAGACACAACATTATATTTAATATATCACAAGTCCTTTTCTAAGACTGTGAATGTCACACAGGGAGTGGAATGTTTACAAGTAGGAAGTTGAAGTCAATCAAGGTGAAGTTTACGAGCCAGCAATGTGCCCTTGCTGCTAAGAAGGCTGATGGTAAAGTGAGCTACATTAGATGAAGTATGGCCAGCAGCTGGAGGGACATGATCCTTCCCCTCTACTCAGCACCAGTGAGGATGAGTTCTGGACTACCCAGTACAAGAAAGATATGGACATACTGAACATAGTCTAGCAAGAATGATGAAGGAACTGGAGCACATCTCCTGTGTGGAATGGCTGAGAAAATAGAAGGTTCAGGGAGAATCACATCAAGGTATTTAAACACTAGAAGGGAAGGTGCGAAGAAGACAGAGCCAGTGTCTGCTCAGTGGTGCACAGTGACAGGACAAGGGGCAGCAGGTGCTAACTGAAACACAAGAGGTTGTCTCTGAACATCAGAAGAACTTTACTGTGCAGGTAACAGAGCACTGACAGAGGTTGCCCAGAGAGTTGTGGAGTCTCCTCCTTGAGGATCTTTGGAAGCTGCCTGGATATGGATATGGATACTGCAGCTCTGGGTGTCCCTGCTTGAGCAGGAGTTGGACCAGATGATCTTCAGAGGTCCATTTCAGCCAATTTGAGATTCTGTCATTCAATCACCATAAAAAGAATAAAGCAGCTTTTCTCTTAAGATCATTGGCAGATACAATGCCAATAATCACTGATACAAATTGAGTAACCCAAAAATTGCGCAGTGTGGGAAAGACAATTCCATGTATATTTTAAAAAAATATGCTCACTCAAATACCTCTCTCATAGAGAGATACTTAACTGTGTAGTAGTAAAAGTTCTTTTCTTTCATAAGGTCATTGTATTTTCTCCATATATAAAGATGAGTTCGAAAATTTTAAAAGCAAAAACACATAATAACTTTCTGAACAGCTTGCAATAAATAATTTATTCCCTCTACACTTGTTGTTAACAATATGATAAATAACAACAAACTTAACATCTAACTTAATAAAAATGCTGAAGCTAGCAGGATGCTTACAGCTCCAATAGCAATTATAATTAGATATTTTGTCTTTTCTCCACATATTCAGCTCACTTTTATGTCTAAAATTACCTAAAGATCTTTGTATAACTGCATATGATTGATATCAAATGTATGAATCTCTTGCCTAAGTTGTTCTTTTTCATGGCTTTACCAAGGGGAAGTCACGCCTGACCAATCTATTGGCCTTCTACAGTGGAGCAACAGCATTGGTGAACAAAGGAAGGGCAACTGATGTCATCTACCTGGACTTGTACAAGGCCTTTGACATGGACCCGCACCACATTCTTATCAATAAATTGGAGATATATTAATTTGAAAGGTGAACTATTCAGTGGCTAAAGAATTGTTTGGATGGTCACAGAGTGTTGCAGTTGAAATATCTATGTCCAGGTGGAGATACATCACAAGTAGTGTTGCTCAGGTGTCTGTCTGGGGACCAGTGCTCTTCAACATCTTTATCATGACATAGACAGTGTGATCGAGTGTATCCTCAGCAAGTTTGCTGAAGACACCGAGCTGAGTGGTGTGGTTGACACCATAAAAGGAAGGGATGCCATCCAGGGGGACCTAGACAGGCTTAAAAAGTGGGCCCATGAGAATCTAATTAGGTTAAAACAAGACCAAGTGAAAGGTGCTGCACTTGGGTTGGGCAGTCACAGATATATGTACAGACTGGGAGAAGAGCTCATTGCGAGCAGCCCTGTAGAGAAGGACTTGGTGGTCCAGGTGTATATAAAGCTGGACACGAGCCTGGAAGACCAACAGTATCCTGGGCTGCATCAAAAGGGGTGCTCAGCAGGGAGAGGGAGGGGATTGTCCCCCTCTATTCTGCCCTTATAAGACCCCTTTTGGTGTACTGCATCCAGGCCTGGGGTTCCCAGCACAAGAAGGATGTGGAGCTCTTGGAGTGGGTTCAAAGGAGAGCTACTAGGATGATCAGAGGGCTGGAGCACCTTTCCTATGAAGAAAGGCTGAGGAAGCTGGGCTTCTTCAGCTTGGAGAAGAGAAGGCTTCAGGGAAACCTTATTGCAGCCTTCCAGTATTTGAAGGGAGCATATAAGCAGAAGGGTGTTCTGACTTTCTAAATGGTCTAATACTGATAGGACAAGGAGGAATGGTTTCAACTAAAAAGAGAGAATTAGGTTAGATGTTAGCAAGAAATTCTTTACTTGGACAGTGGTGAGGCATTCTCACAGGCTTGCCAGAAAATTTGTGGATGCCCCATCCCTGGAGGCATTCAAGGCCAGGCTGGATGGGGCCTTGGTCAACTCCGCTAATAGCAAAGGAGTTGGAATTAGGTGATCTTTAAATGTCCCTTCCAATCTAAGTTATTCCATGATTCTATGCTTCGGTGATTTCTTGAGTGTATATACAAGTCTAGTCTCCGCTGACAGCATGTCATCCTTTACGCAGTCATGAGGTCATTTAGGACCTCTTCTTCACATGTTCCTGTTTTTTCAAAATTCTGTGAAGATTAGCCACAACCAGGCTATTTTTAATTCTTTTCATTACTCTTTTTATTCCTTATAGGGAAAAGGTAGTAACTTCATTCTCAGTCTCCTTCCTTCCTTTGCCTCTGTGTAGAACAATAACAAAGAGCCCAACAAATTGGGAATAAGAATCCAAACTACTAATGTACTACTCATGTTAAAAGATGTGGTAAATACATAGGTCAGGAATATTGAGAAAGAAGGACGTGAATTGTTCAACACAGCAGGAAAGAAAAGGAAGACATGTTAACTGGCATGTAAAACACATATACACTATTTTTGTGGCCCCAAATGGAAAATGCAGTAGAGCTCTAGATAATGCTGAAAGTATAATGGAGCATACACTGCAGGTCTGCTGGGATCAATTTTAAACATTCTCAGCAAGATGTGGATCATTTCAAAGAGCACACCATTAAGAATTGCAAAAAATCTAGGCTGGATGAACTTTAATAAAAGAAGGAAGGTGATTGGATTTTTTTTTTTATTCAGAGTAGTTGACATATAATGTAATATTTGGATTTACACTGAAATTAAAATTTCATGTAAATTTGCCTGTCTTGTTCCTGTCAGGAAATAATTTGTTAAGGCTGAATTTAACAAGGCCTATTAAGAATTATGAAACATTATTTCAGATATAATACATTGCTTTTATTGTTAAGTATGATTTACAGACATTAGATAACCAATCCAAATACTACTATGCTGTCATAATGAATCAAGCAATATACACTTTTCTGATAGAAATTAAAAATCAGTGTGTGCCTGAATCAAAAAGCATTACTTTTTTATAGGGCTTGAAAATTATGTATGTTTTCTTCTGCTCCATCAAAAGATAAATTCTTAGTTACCAGCTGCGATCTGTACTCTGTTTAGATGATGCTTACTCTGCTTCCTGCTACAAGCCACTATTTCACGCTAAAATTATTAGTATAATAAACTTTTTATTTCCCTTAAGGATTTTTTAAGTTACAGAGATTGGAGAGGCAGCAAGAGGATAGGCAGCATCTAATATGACTTCAATAAGACAGTCCCTATTAAAATTTCCCTATTAGAATGCATCACAGATGGACATTTGGGTTTCCATAAATAAATACCAATCATGTAGGCATAGACTTTTTGATCAGTTCAATAGATGAGAAATTTGTTTTGTTATTGAATTGCAGACCTCGTGTACACTGCTAGTTAAACATAAATGCCCTTAAACAAAGACAAAACTAAAACCAGAACAAAATAGCAGAAACAAAAAAGAGTAAGTTGAGTTTATAAATTAAATATTGCTTAGGTAAAAAATCTATATGTGGGGAGTCATACAGATATTGCCGTTGGGTATCAGGATATGTGGATTCATAATGTTTGGATGAAAGGCTAGTCCCGCAGAAATGGACGGCAAAAACATCATTTATTTCAGTAAATATAGCATTATAAACCTTCTTGAACCATTTAATTATTTAATAATTATTTTGTGTGGAGTCTTCTTTTTTTTGTAATGCAAAGGAAGATTAAAATATCAACATATCTCTTAAATAATATAGATCTTTGTCAATGAGATTGTATTACCATGCAACCATCATGCAAGTCTTTAACTAACTAGGATACGAAGATTAAAGCAATTGCACTACAATCTTTATATTATATGGCACTTTATAAAACACTTTTTATGTTTTGAACTCAAATTCTTTTATTTTATGTTTCAAAGAATTTAAGAATTCTTTGTACTCAAAGTCTGAAAGGGCTGACTGGGAGTTTATTTTGTTCACCGCTGATGCAGAAGAAACAAAGGCTGTCCAGTTAGGGTGTCTGGGAAGAAGGAGAATTGATATTTTTCCCCAGTGTTGCTTGTCATTTCTAGGAGGTATTTCCCAATGAATCTAACCAAGGTGAATTTGACTGTATTCAGACCTGAGTCCCTTTGCATGGTAATGTTAAGGATAAAGAACTCCCAACATCACATTTCATTTCATTTACCATTGGTCTTGTCCCACTCAGTGACTCAGAGGAACAATACAAGACAATTTATTGAGCTTTTCAACAACAATTATTCAACCACCTGGAGGCAAAATTTGGCAACTTCCTAACAATAATAAATGTTATGAATAAAGAGTACTTTGGCGCAGATTTTACTTCCTAATCAATTACTCTGAGGAAAATTTAGGCAAAAGCTAGCAAGAAAAATAAAAAGAGATAGAGAAAAGAGGAAGAGAGAAAAAGAAAGGGAAAGGGAAAGGGAGAGGGAGAGGGAGAGAGAGAGGGAAAAGGAAAGGGGAAGGGGAAGGGGA